>NW_022262003.1:0-37715 GCF_002021735.2 Oncorhynchus kisutch
CAAGCTCTAAATCATGTTTGATGCACTCTGGATATCCACTTTTTGCTTGCTGTGTCTAGTTGAGATGAATGAACGCCGTGGACATTTCAAGCAAGTTGCAACATTGAAATGCAGAAATAGAGCACTTTTCCATAAACAAAGCTCTAAATCATGTTTTGAAGCATCTGGATAAAAAAATGTTTTTGTTTATGTTTATTCGAGATTTATGAAAACACTGTAGACTGTTTTCATCAAGTTACAAACATTGAAATGCAAGAAATAAGCACTTTTCCATAAACACCTCTAAATCATGTTTGAATGCACTCTGGATTCCATTTTGCTGTGCTGTGTCTAGTGTGAGATGAAATGAACGCCGGGACAGTTTTCAGCAAGTTGCAACATTGAAATGCAGAAATAAGCACTTTTCCATAAACAAGCTCTAAATCATGTTTGAAGCACTCTGGAAGATCAATTTTTGCTGTGCTGTGTCTAGTTCGAGATGAAATAACCCGTAGGACATGTTTTCACAGTTGCAACATTGAAAATGCAGAAATAAGCACTTTTCCATAAACAAGCTCTAAATCATGTTTGAAGCACTCTGGATAAAAAAATGTTTTTGTTATTTTATTCGAGATGTTTTGAAAACACTGTAGACTGTTTTCAGCAAGTTACAACATTGAATGCAGAATAAGCACTTTTCCATAAACAAGCTCTAAGTCATGTTTGATGCACTCTGGATATCCAATTTTGCTGTTGCTGTGTCTAGTTGAGATTAATGAACGACCGTGGCGTTTTCAGCAAGTTGAACATTGAAATGCAGAAAATAAGCACTTTTCCATAAACAAGCTCTAAATCATGTTTGATGCACTTCTGGATCCAATTTTTTGCTGATTGTGTTCTGAGGGTTGAGATGAAATGAACACGTGACAGTTTGTCAAGCAAGTTGCAACATTGAATGCAGAAATAAGGCACTTTTCCATAAACAAGCTCGAAATCATGTTTGATGCACTCTGGATATCCAAGTTTTGCTGTGCTGTGTCTAGTTGAGATGAAATGAACGCCGTGGACAGTTTCAGCAAGTTGCAACATTGAAATGCAGAAATAAGCACTTTTCCATAAACAAGCTCTAAATCAGGTTTGATGCACTCTGGATAGTCCATTTTTGCTGTGCTGTGTCGAGGTTGAGATGAAATGAACGCCGTGGACAGTTTTTCAGCAAGTTGCAACATTGAAATGCAGAAATAAGCACTTTTCCATAAACAAGCTCTAAATCATGTTTGATGCACTCTGGATATCCAATTTTTTGCTGTGCTGTGTCTAGGTTGAGATGAAATGAACGCCGTGGACAGTTTTCAGCAAGTTGCAACATTGAAATGCAGAAATAAGCACTTTTCCATAAACAGCTCTAAATCATGTTTGAAGCACTCTGGATAAAAAAATGTTTTTGTTATGTTTATTCGAGATGTTATGAAAACACTGTAGACTGTTTTCAGCAAGTTACAACATTGAAATGCAGAAATAAGCACTTTTCCATAAACAAGCTCTAAATCATGTTTGATGCACTCTGGATATCCAATTTTTGCTGTGCTGTGTCTAGGTTGAGATGAAATGAACGCCGTGGACAGTTTTCAGCAAGTTGCAACATTGAAATGCAGAAATAAGCACTTTTCCATAAACAAGCTCTAAATCATGTTTGATGCACTCTGGATATCCAATTTTTGCTGTGCTGTGTCTAGGTTGAGATGAAATGAACGCCGTGGACAGTTTCAGCAAGTTGCAAACATTGAAATGCAGAAATAAGCACTTTTCCATAAACAAGCTCTAAATCATGTTTGAAGCACTCTGGATAAAAAAATGTTTTTGTTATGTTTATTCGAGATGTTATGAAAACACTGTAGACTGTTTTCAGCAAGTTACAACATTGAAATGCAGAAATAAGCACTTTTCCATAAACAAGCTCTAAATCATGTTTGATGCACTCTGGATATCCAATTTTTGCTGTGCTGTGTCTAGGTTGAGATGAAATGAACGCCGTGGACAGTTTTCAGCAAGTTGCAACATTGAATGCAGAAATAAGCACTTTTCCCATAAACAAGCTCTAAATCATGTTGAAGCACTCTGGATAAAAAAAATGTTTTTGTTATGTTTATTCGAGATGTTATGAAACACTGTAGACTGTTTTCAGCAAGTTACAACATTGAAATGCAGAAATAAGCACTTGTTCCATAAACAAGCTCTAAATCATGTTTGAAGGCACTCTGGATATCAATTTTTGCTGTGCTGGTGTCTAGGTTGAGATGAAATGAAACCGCGTGGACAGTTTTCAGCAAGTTACAACATGAAATGCAGAAATAAGCACTTTTCCATAAACAAGCTCTAAATCATGTTTGATGCACTCTGGGATTCCAATTTTTGCTGTGCTGTGTCTAGGTTGAGATGAAATGAACGCCGTGGACAGTTTTCAGCAAGTTGCAACTTGAAATGCAGAAATAAGCACTTTTCCATAAACAAGCTCTAAATCATGTTTGAAGCACTCTGGATAAAAAAAATGTTTTTGTTATGTTTATTCGAGATGTTATGAAAACACTGTAGACTGTTTTCAGCAAGTTACAACATTGAAATGCAGAAATAAGCACTTTTCCATAAACAAGCTCTAAATCATGTTTGATGCACTCTGGATATCCAATTTTTGCTGTGCTGTGTCTAGGTTGAGATGAAATGAACGCCGTGGACAGTTTTCAGCAAGTTGCAACATTGAAATGCAGAAATAAGCACTTTTCCATAAACAAGCTCTAAATCATGTTTGATGCACTCTGGATATCCAAATTTTTGCTGTGCTTGTGTCTAGGTTGAGATGAAATGAACGCCGTGACAGTTTTCAGCAAGGTTGCAACATTGAAATGCAGAAATAAGCACTTTTCCATAAACAGCTCTAAATCATGTTTGAATGCACTCTGGATATAAAAATGTTTTGCTGATGCTTTAGTCTAGAGGTTGAGATGAAATAACCCGTGGACAGTTTTCAGCAAGTTGCAACATTGAAATGCAGAAATAAGCACTTTTCCATAAACAAGCTCTAAATCATGTTGATGCACTCTGGATATCCATTTTTGCTGTGCTGTGTCTAGTTGAGATGAAATGAACCGCCGTGACAGTTTTCAGCAAGTTGCGAACATTGAAATGCAGAAATAAGCACTTTTTCATAAACAAGCTCTAAATCATGTTTGATGCCTCTGGATATCCAATTTTTTGCTAGTGTTGTCTAGTTGAGATTGAATATGAACGCCGTGACAGTTTGTCAGCAAGTTGCAACATTGAAATGCAGAAATAAGCACTTTTCCATAACAGCTCTAAATCATGTTTGAAGCACTCTGGATAAAAAAATGTTTTTTGTTATGTTTATTCGAGATGTTATGAAAACACTGTAGACTGTTTTCAGCAAGTTTACAACATTGAATGCAGAAATAAGCACTTTTCCAATAAACAAGCTCTAAATCATGTTTAATGCACTCTGGATATCCAATTTTTGCTGTGCTGTGTCTAGGTTGAGATGAAATGAACGCCGTGGACAGTTTTTCAGCAAGTTGCAAACTGAAATGCAGAAATAAGCACTTTTCCATAAACAAGCTCTAAATCATGTTTGAAGCACTCTGGATAAAAAAATGTTTTGTTATGTTTATTCGAGATGTTATGAAACACTGTAGACTGTTTTCAGCAAGTTACAACATTGAAATGCAGAAAATAAGCACTTTTCATAAACAAGCTCTAAATCATGTTGATGCACTCTGGATCGTCCATTTTTGCTGTGCTGTGTCTAGGTTGAGATGAAATGAACGCCGTGGACAGTTTTCAGCAGTTGCAACATTGAAATGCAGAAATAAGCACTTTTCCATAAACAAGCTCTAAATCATGTTTGAAGCACTCTGGATAAAAAATGTTTTTGTTTATGTTTATTCGAGATGTATGAAAACACTGTAGACTGTTTTCAGCAAGTTGACAACATTGCAAATGCAGAAATAAAGCACTTTTCCATAAACAAGCTCTAAATCATGTTGATGTCAGCTCTTCTGGATATCCAATTTTTGCTGTGCTAGTGTCTATGGTTGAGGATGACATGAAACGCCGTGGACAGTTTTCAGCAAGTTGCCAACATTGAAATGCAGAAATAAGCACTTTTCGCATAAACAAGCTCTAAATCATTTTGATGCACTCTGGATATCCATTTTGCTGTGCTTGTGTCGAAGGTTGAGATGAAATGAACGCCGTGGACAGTTTTCAGCAAGTTGCAACATTGAAATGCAGAAATAAGCACTTTTCCATAAACAAGCTCTAAATCATGTTGAGGCACTCTGGATAAAAAAATGTTTTGTTATGTTTATTCGAGATGTTTCTGAAACACTGTAGACTGTTTTTCAGCAAGTTAACAACATTGAAATGCAGAAATAAGCACTTTTCATAAACAAGCTCTAAATCATGTTGATGCACTCTGGATTCCAATTTTTGCTGTGCGTGTCTAGGTTGAGAGTGAATGAACGCCGTGGACAGTTTCAGCAAGTTGCAACATTGAAAATGCAGAAATAAGCACTTTCCATAAACAAGCTCTAAATCATGTTTGAAGCACTCTGGGATAATAAAAAATGTTTTTGTTATGTTTTATTCGAGATGTTATGAAAACACTGTAGACTTTTTCAAGCAAGTTACAACATTGAATGCAGAAATAAGCACTTTCCATAAACAAGCTCTAAATATCATGTTTGAATGCACTCTGATATCCAATTTTGCTGGGGCGGTGTCGAGGTTGAGATGAATGAACGCCGTGGACAGTTTTCAGCAAGTTAGCAACATTGAAATGCAGCAAAGGAAGCACTTTTCCATAAACGAAGCTCTAAATCATGTTTGAATGACATCCTCTGGACTTGATATCCAATTTTTGCTGTGCTGTGTATAGGATTGAGATGAAATGAACGGACGTGGACAGTTTGCAGCAAGTTGCAACCATTGAAATGCAGAAATAAGGCCTTTTCCATAAACAAGCTCTAAATCATGTTTGAAGCACTCTGGAATAAAAAAATGTTTTGTTATGTTTAGTTCGAGATGTTATGAAAACACTGTAGACTGTTTTCAGCAAGTTACAACATTGAAATGCAGAAAGTAAGCACTTTTCCATAAACAAGCTCTAAATCATGTTTGATGCACTCTGGATTCCAATTTTTGCTGTGGCTGTGTCTAGGGTGAGATGAAATGAACGCCCGTGGACAGTTTTCAGCAAGTTGCAACATTGAAATGCAGAAATAAGCACTTTTCCATAAACAAGCTCTAAAATCAGGTTTGAAGCACTCTGGATAAAAAAAATGTTTTTGTTATGTTTATTCGAGATGTTATGAAAACACTGTAGACTGTTTCAGCAAGTTACAACATTGAAATGCAGAAATAAGCACTTTTCCATAAACAAGCTCTAAATCATGTTTGATGCACGCCTGGATATCCAATTTTGCTGTGCTGTGTCGAGGTTGAGATGAAATGAACGCCGTGGACAGTTTTCAGCAAGTTGCAACATTGAATGACATGTAAATTAAGCACTTTTCCATAAACAAGCTCTAAATCATGGTTTGGAAGGCACTCTGGATAAAAAAATGTTTTTGTTCATGTTTGATTCGAGATGTTATGAAGACACCTGTAGACTGTTTTCAGCAAGTTACAACACTTGAAATGCAGAAATAAGCACTTTTCCATAAACTAGCTCAAATCATGTTTTGATGCACTCTGGATGGTTCCAATTTTTTGCTGTTGCTTGTGTCCGGTAGGTTGCTAGATGAAATGAAACACGTGGACACGTTTTTCAGCATGTGTGCAACATTGCCAATGCGCAGAAATAAGCACTTTTCCATAAACCAGCTCCTAAATCATGTTTGATGCACTCTGGATAACCAATTTTTCGCTGTGATGTGTCTAGGTTCGAGATGTTGAAAACGAACGCCGTAGGACCTGTTTTCAGCAAGTTACAACATTGAAATGCAGAATAATGCATTTCCATAAACAAGCTCTAAATCATTTTGATGCACTCTGGATAATCCAATTTTTGCTGTGCTGTGTCCTAGGTTGAGATAAATGAACGCCGTGGACAGTTTTTCAGCAAGTTCAAACATTGAAATGCAGAAATAAGCACTTTCCATAAACAAGCTCTAAATCATGTTTGATGCACTCTGGATATCCAATTTTTGCTGTGCTGTGTCTAGGTGAGATGAAATGAAACGCCGTGGACAGTTTTCAGCAAGTTGCAACATTGAAATGCAGAAATAAGCACTTTTCCATAAACAAGCTCTAAATCATGTTTGAAGCACTCTGGATAAAAAAATGTTTTTGTTATGTTTATTCGAGATGTTATGAAAACCACTGTAGACTGTTTTCAGCAAGTTACAACATTGAAATGCAGAAAATAAGCACTTTTCCATAAACAAGCTCTAAATCATGTTGATGCACTCTGGATATCCAATTTTTGCGTGCTGGTCTAGGTTGAGATGAAATGAACGCCGTGGACAGTTTCAGCAAAGTTGCAACATTGAAATGCAGAAATAAGCACTTTTCCATAAACAAGCTCTAAATCATGTTTGAAGCACTCTGGATAAAAAATGTTTTGTTATGTTTATTCGAGATGTTATGAAAACACTGTAGACTGTTTTCAGCAAGTTACAACATTGAAATGCAGAAATAAGCACTTTTCCATAAACAAGCTCTAAATCATGTTGATGCACTCTGGATATCCAATTTTTGCTGTGCTGTGTCTAGGTTGAGATGAAATGAACGCCGTGGACAGTTTTCAGCAAGTTGCAACTTGAAATGCAGAAATAAGCACTTTTCCATAAACAAGCTCTAAATCATGTTTGAAGCACTCTGGATAAAAAATGTTTTTGTTATGTTTATTCGAGATGTTATGAAAACACTGTAGACTGTTTTCAGCAAGTTACAACATTGAAATGCAGAAATAAGCACTTTTCCATAAACAAGCTCTAAATCATGTTTGATGCACTCTGGATATCCAATTTTTGCTGTGCTGTGTCTAGGTTGAGATGAAATGAACGCCGTGGACAGTTTTCAGCAAGTTGCAACATTGAAATGCAGAAATAAGCACTTTTCCATAAACAAGCTCTAAATCATGTTTGATGCACTCTGGATATCCAATTTTTGCTGTGCTGTGTCTAGGTGAGATGAAATGAACGCCGTGGACAGTTTTCAGCAAGTTGCAACATTGAAATGCAGAAATAAGCACTTTTCCATAAACAAGCTCTAAATCATGTTTGAAGCACTCTGGATAAAAAATGTTTTTGTTATGTTTATTCGAGATGTTATGAAAACACTGTAGACTGTTTTCAGCAAGTTACAACATTGAAATGCAGAAATAAGCACTTTTCCATAAACAAGCTCTAAATCATGTTTGATGCACTCTGGATATCCAATTTTTGCTGTGCTGTGTCTAGGTTGAGATGAAATGAACGCCGTGGACAGTTTTCAGCAAGTTGCAACATTGAAATGCAGAAATAAGCACTTTTCCATAAACAAGCTCTAAATCATGTTTGATGCACTCTGGATATCCAATTTTTGCTGTGCTGTGTCTAGGTTGAGATGAAATGAACGCCGTGGGCAGTTTTCAGCAAGTTGCAACATTGAAATGCAGAAATAAGCACTTTTCCATGAACAAGCTCTAAATCATGTTTGAAGCACTCTGGATAAAAAATTTTTTTTGTTATGTTTATTCGAGATGTTTAGAGAACACTGTAGACTGTTTTCAGCAAGTTACAACATTGAAATGCAGAAATAAGCACTTTTCCATAAACAAGCTCTAAATCATGTTTGATGTACTCTGGATATCCAATTTTTGCTGTGCTGTGTCTAGGTTGAGATGAAATGAACGCCGTGGACAGTTTTCAGCAAGTTGCAACATTGAAATGCAGAAATAAGCACTTTTCCATAAACAAGCTCTAAATCATGTTTGAAGCACTCTGGATAAAAAATTTTTGTTATGTTTATTCGAGATGTTATGAAAACACTGTAGACTGTTTTCAGCAAGTTACAACATTGAAATGCAGAAATAAGCACTTTTCCATAAACAAGCTCTAAATCATGTTTGATGCACTCTGGATATCCAATTTTTGCTGTGCTGTGTCTAGGTTGAGATGAAATGAACGCCGTGGACAGTTTTCAGCAAGTTGCAACATTGAAATGCAGAAATAAGCACTTTTCCATAAACAAGCTCTAAATCATGTTTGAAGCACTCTGGATAAAAAATGTTTTTGTTATGTTTATTCGAGATGTTATGAAAACACTGTAGACTGTTTTCAGCAAGTTACAACATTGAAATGCAGAAATAAGCACTTTTCCATAAACAAGCTCTAAATCATGTTTGATGCACTCTGGATATCCAATTTTTGCTGTGCTGTGTCTAGGTTGAGATGAAATGAACGCCGTGGACAGTTTTCAGCAAGTTGCAACATTGAAATGCAGAAATAAGCACTTTTCCATAAACAAGCTCTAAATCATGTTTGAAGCACTCTGGATAAAAATGTTTTTGTTATGTTTATTCGAGATGTTATGAAAACACTGTAGACTGTTTTCAGCAAGTTACAACATTGAAATGCAGAAATAAGCACTTTTCCATAAACAAGCTCTAAATCATGTTTGATGCACTCTGGATATCCAATTTTTGCTGTGCTGTGTCTAGGTTGAGATGAAATGAACGCCGTGGACAGTTTTCAGCAAGTTGCAACATTGAAATGCAGAAATAAGCACTTTTCCATAAACAAGCTCTAAATCATGTTTGATGCACTCTGGATATCCAATTTTTGCTGTGCTGTGTCTAGGTTGAGATGAAATGAACGCCGTGGACAGTTTTCAGCAAGTTGCAACATTGAAATGCAGAAATAAGCACTTTTCCATAAACAAGCTCTAAATCATGTTTGAAGCACTCTGGATAAAAAATGTTTTTGTTATGTTTATTCGAGATGTTATGAAAACACTGTAGACTGTTTTCAGCAAGTTACAACATTGAAATGCAGAAATAAGCACTTTTCCATAAACAAGCTCTAAATCATGTTTGATGCACTCTGGATATCCAATTTTTGCTGTGCTGTGTCTAGTTGAGATGAAATGAACGCCGTGGACAGTTTTCAGCAAGTTGCAACATTGAAATGCAGAAATAAGCACTTTTCCATAAACAAGCTCTAAATCATGTTTGATGCACTCTGGATATCCAATTTTTGCTGTGCTGTGTCTAGGTTGAGATGAAATGAACGCCGTGGACAGTTTTCAGCAAGTTGCAACATTGAAATGCAGAAATAAGCACTTTTCCATAAACAAGCTCTAAATCATGTTTGAAGCACTCTGGATAAAAAATGTTTTTGTTATGTTTATTCGAGATGTTATGAAAACACTGTAGACTGTTTTCAGCAAGTTACAACATTGAAATGCAGAAATAAGCACTTTTCCATAAACAAGCTCTAAATCATGTTTGATGCACTCTGGATATCCAATTTTTGCTGTGCTGTGTCTAGGTTGAGATGAAATGAACGCCGTGGACAGTTTTCAGCAAGTTGCAACATTGAAATGCAGAAATAAGCACTTTTCCATAAACAAGCTCTAAATCATGTTTGAAGCACTCTGGATAAAAAATTTTTTGTTATGTTTATTCGAGATGTTATGAAAACACTGTAGACTGTTTTCAGCAAGTTACAACATTGAAATGCAGAAATAAGCACTTTTCCATAAACAAGCTCTAAATCATGTTTGATGCACTCTGGATATCCAATTTTTGCTGTGCTGTGTCTAGGTTGAGATGAAATGAACGCCGTGGACAGTTTTCAGCAAGTTGCAACATTGAAATGCAGAAATAAGCACTTTTCCATAAACAAGCTCTAAATCATGTTTGAAGCACTCTGGATAAAAAATGTTTTTGTTATGTTTATTCGAGATGTTATGAAAACACTGTAGACTGTTTTCAGCAAGTTACAACATTGAAATGCAGAAATAAGCACTTTTCCATAAACAAGCTCTAAATCATGTTTGATGCACTCTGGATATCCAATTTTTGCTGTGCTGTGTCTAGGTTGAGATGAAATGAACGCCGTGGACAGTTTTCAGCAAGTTGCAACATTGAAATGCAGAAATAAGCACTTTTCCATAAACAAGCTCTAAATCATGTTTGATGCACTCTGGATATCCAATTTTTGCTGTGCTGTGTCTAGGTTGAGATGAAATGAACGCCGTGGACAGTTTTCAGCAAGTTGCAACATTGAAATGCAGAAATAAGCACTTTTCCATAAACAAGCTCTAAATCATGTTTGAAGCACTCTGGATAAAAAATTTTTTGTTATGTTTATTCGAGATGTTATGAAAACACTGTAGACTGTTTTCAGCAAGTTACAACATTGAAATGCAGAAATAAGCACTTTTCCATAAACAAGCTCTAAATCATGTTTGATGCACTCTGGATATCCAATTTTTGCTGTGCTGTGTCTAGTTGAGATGAAATGAACGCCGTGGACAGTTTTCAGCAAGTTGCAACATTGAAATGCAGAAATAAGCACTTTTCCATAAACAAGCTCTAAATCATGTTTGATGCACTCTGGATATCCAATTTTTGCTGTGCTGTGTCTAGGTTGAGATGAAATGAACGCCGTGGACAGTTTTCAGCAAGTTGCAACATTGAAATGCAGAAATAAGCACTTTTCCATAAACAAGCTCTAAATCATGTTTGAAGCACTCTGGATAAAAAATGTTTTTGTTATGTTTATTCGAGATGTTATGAAACACTGTAGACTGTTTTCAGCAAGTTACAACATTGAAATGCAGAAATAAGCACTTTTCCATAAACAAGCTCTAAATCATGTTTGATGCACTCTGGATATCCAATTTTTGCTGTGCTGTGTCTAGGTTGAGATGAAATGAACGCCGTGGACAGTTTTCAGCAAGTTGCAACATTGAAATGCAGAAATAAGCACTTTTCCATAAACAAGCTCTAAATCATGTTTGAAGCACTCTGGATAAAAAATTTTTGTTATGTTTATTCGAGATGTTATGAAAACACTGTAGACTGTTTTCAGCAAGTTACAACATTGAAATGCAGAAATAAGCACTTTTCCATAAACAAGCTCTAAATCATGTTTGATGCACTCTGGATATCCAATTTTTGCTGTGCTGTGTCTAGGTTGAGATGAAATGAACGCCGTGGACAGTTTTCAGCAAGTTGCAACATTGAAATGCAGAAATAAGCACTTTTCCATAAACAAGCTCTAAATCATGTTTGAAGCACTCTGGATAAAAAATGTTTTGTTATGTTTATTCGAGATGTTATGAAAACACTGTAGACTGTTTTCAGCAAGTTACAACATTGAAATGCAGAAATAAGCACTTTTCCATAAACAAGCTCTAAATCATGTTTGATGCACTCTGGATATCCAATTTTTGCTGTGCTGTGTCTAGTTGAGATGAAATGAACGCCGTGGACAGTTTTCAGCAAGTTGCAACATTGAAATGCAGAAATAAGCACTTTTCCATAAACAAGCTCTAAATCATGTTTGAAGCACTCTGGATAAAAAATGTTTTTGTTATGTTTATTCGAGATGTTATGAAAACACTGTAGACTGTTTTCAGCAAGTTACAACATTGAAATGCAGAAATAAGCACTTTTCCATAAACAAGCTCTAAATCATGTTTGATGCACTCTGGATATCCAATTTTTGCTGTGCTGTGTCTAGGTTGAGATGAAATGAACGCCGTGGACAGTTTTCAGCAAGTTGCAACATTGAAATGCAGAAATAAGCACTTTTCCATAAACAAGCTCTAAATCATGTTTGATGCACTCTGGATATCCAATTTTTGCTGTGCTGTGTCTAGGTTGAGATGAAATGAACGCCGTGGACAGTTTTCAGCAAGTTGCAACATTGAAATGCAGAAATAAGCACTTTTCCATAAACAAGCTCTAAATCATGTTTGAAGCACTCTGGATAAAAAATGTTTTGTTATGTTTATTCGAGATGTTATGAAAACACTGTAGACTGTTTTCAGCAAGTTACAACATTGAAATGCAGAAATAAGCACTTTTCCATAAACAAGCTCTAAATCATGTTTGATGCACTCTGGATATCCAATTTTTGCTGTGCTGTGTCTAGGTTGAGATGAAATGAACGCCGTGGACAGTTTTCAGCAAGTTGCAACATTGAAATGCAGAAATAAGCACTTTTCCATAAACAAGCTCTAAATCATGTTTGAAGCACTCTGGATAAAAAAATTTTTTTGTTATGTTTATTCGAGATGTTATGAAAACACTGTAGACTGTTTTCAGCAAGTTACAACATTGAAATGCAGAAATAAGCACTTTTCCATAAACAAGCTCTAAATCATGTTTGATGCACTCTGGATATCCAATTTTTGCTGTGCTGTGTCTAGGTTGAGATGAAATGAACGCCGTGGACAGTTTTCAGCAAGTTGCAACATTGAAATGCAGAAATAAGCACTTTTCCATAAACAAGCTCTAAATCATGTTTGAAGCACTCTGGATAAAAAAATGTTTTTGTTATGTTTATTCGAGATGTTATGAAAACACTGTAGACTGTTTTCAGCAAGTTACAACATTGAAATGCAGAAATAAGCACTTTTCCATAAACAAGCTCTAAATCATGTTTGATGCACTCTGGATATCCAATTTTTGCTGTGCTGTGTCTAGGTTGAGATGAAATGAACGCCGTGGACAGTTTTCAGCAAGTTGCAACATTGAAATGCAGAAATAAGCACTTTTCCATAAACAAGCTCTAAATCATGTTTGATGCACTCTGGATATCCAATTTTTGCTGTGCTGTGTCTAGTTGAGATGAAATGAACGCCGTGGACAGTTTTCAGCAAGTTGCAACATTGAAATGCAGAAATAAGCACTTTTCCATAAACAAGCTCTAAATCATGTTTGAAGCACTCTGGATAAAAAATTTTTTTGTTATGTTTATTCGAGATGTTATGAAAACACTGTAGACTGTTTTCAGCAAGTTACAACATTGAAATGCAGAAATAAGCACTTTTCCATAAACAAGCTCTAAATCATGTTTGATGCACTCTGGATATCCAATTTTTGCTGTGCTGTGTCTAGGTTGAGATGAAATGAACGCCGTGGACAGTTTTCAGCAAGTTGCAACATTGAAATGCAGAAATAAGCACTTTTCCATAAACAAGCTCTAAATCATGTTTGAAGCACTCTGGATAAAAAATGTTTTTGTTATGTTTATTCGAGATGTTATGAAACACTGTAGACTGTTTTCAGCAAGTTACAACATTGAAATGCAGAAATAAGCACTTTTCCATAAACAAGCTCTAAATCATGTTTGATGCACTCTGGATATCCAATTTTTGCTGTGCTGTGTCTAGGTTGAGATGAAATGAACGCCGTGGACAGTTTTCAGCAAGTTGCAACATTGAAATGCAGAAATAAGCACTTTTCCATAAACAAGCTCTAAATCATGTTTGAAGCACTCTGGATAAAAAATGTTTTTGTTATGTTTATTCGAGATGTTATGAAAACACTGTAGACTGTTTTCAGCAAGTTACAACATTGAAATGCAGAAATAAGCACTTTTCCATAAACAAGCTCTAAATCATGTTTGATGCACTCTGGATATCCAATTTTTGCTGTGCTGTGTCTAGGTTGAGATGAAATGAACGCCGTGGACAGTTTTCAGCAAGTTGCAACATTGAAATGCAGAAATAAGCACTTTTCCATAAACAAGCTCTAAATCATGTTTGAAGCACTCTGGATAAAAAATGTTTTGTTATGTTTATTCGAGATGTTATGAAAACACTGTAGACTGTTTTCAGCAAGTTACAACATTGAAATGCAGAAATAAGCACTTTTCCATAAACAAGCTCTAAATCATGTTTGATGCACTCTGGATATCCAATTTTTGCTGTGCTGTGTCTAGTTGAGATGAAATGAACGCCGTGGACAGTTTTCAGCAAGTTGCAACATTGAAATGCAGAAATAAGCACTTTTCCATAAACAAGCTCTAAATCATGTTTGATGCACTCTGGATATCCAATTTTTGCTGTGCTGTGTCTAGGTTGAGATGAAATGAACGCCGTGGACAGTTTTCAGCAAGTTGCAACATTGAAATGCAGAAATAAGCACTTTTCCATAAACAAGCTCTAAATCATGTTTGAAGCACTCTGGATAAAAAATGTTTTTGTTATGTTTATTCGAGATGTTATGAAAACACTGTAGACTGTTTTCAGCAAGTTACAACATTGAAATGCAGAAATAAGCACTTTTCCATAAACAAGCTCTAAATCATGTTTGATGCACTCTGGATATCCAATTTTTGCTGTGCTGTGTCTAGGTTGAGATGAAATGAACGCCGTGGACAGTTTTCAGCAAGTTGCAACATTGAAATGCAGAAATAAGCACTTTTCCATAAACAAGCTCTAAATCATGTTTGAAGCACTCTGGATAAAAAATTTTTTGTTATGTTTATTCGAGATGTTATGAAAACACTGTAGACTGTTTTCAGCAAGTTACAACATTGAAATGCAGAAATAAGCACTTTTCCATAAACAAGCTCTAAATCATGTTTGATGCACTCTGGATATCCAATTTTTGCTGTGCTGTGTCTAGGTTGAGATGAAATGAACGCCGTGGACAGTTTTCAGCAAGTTGCAACATTGAAATGCAGAAATAAGCACTTTTCCATAAACAAGCTCTAAATCATGTTTGAAGCACTCTGGATAAAAAATTTTTTTGTTATGTTTATTCGAGATGTTATGAAAACACTGTAGACTGTTTTCAGCAAGTTACAACATTGAAATGCAGAAATAAGCACTTTTCCATAAACAAGCTCTAAATCATGTTTGATGCACTCTGGATATCCAATTTTTGCTGTGCTGTGTCTAGGTTGAGATGAAATGAACGCCGTGGACAGTTTTCAGCAAGTTGCAACATTGAAATGCAGAAATAAGCACTTTTCCATAAACAAGCTCTAAATCATGTTTGAAGCACTCTGGATAAAAAATGTTTTTGTTATGTTTATTCGAGATGTTATGAAAACACTGTAGACTGTTTTCAGCAAGTTACAACATTGAAATGCAGAAATAAGCACTTTTCCATAAACAAGCTCTAAATCATGTTTGATGCACTCTGGATATCCAATTTTTGCTGTGCTGTGTCTAGGTTGAGATGAAATGAACGCCGTGGACAGTTTTCAGCAAGTTGCAACATTGAAATGCAGAAATAAGCACTTTTCCATAAACAAGCTCTAAATCATGTTTGATGCACTCTGGATATCCAATTTTTGCTGTGCTGTGTCTAGGTTGAGATGAAATGAACGCCGTGGACAGTTTTCAGCAAGTTGCAACATTGAAATGCAGAAATAAGCACTTTTCCATAAACAAGCTCTAAATCATGTTTGAAGCACTCTGGATAAAAAATGTTTTTGTTATGTTTATTCGAGATGTTATGAAAACACTGTAGACTGTTTTCAGCAAGTTACAACATTGAAATGCAGAAATAAGCACTTTTCCATAAACAAGCTCTAAATCATGTTTGATGCACTCTGGATATCCAATTTTTGCTGTGCTGTGTCTAGGTTGAGATGAAATGAACGCCGTGGACAGTTTTCAGCAAGTTGCAACATTGAAATGCAGAAATAAGCACTTTTCCATAAACAAGCTCTAAATCATGTTTGAAGCACTCTGGATAAAAAATGTTTTTGTTATGTTTATTCGAGATGTTATGAAAACACTGTAGACTGTTTTCAGCAAGTTACAACATTGAAATGCAGAAATAAGCACTTTTCCATAAACAAGCTCTAAATCATGTTTGATGCACTCTGGATATCCAATTTTTGCTGTGCTGTGTCTAGGTTGAGATGAAATGAACGCCGTGGACAGTTTTCAGCAAGTTGCAACATTGAAATGCAGAAATAAGCACTTTTCCATAAACAAGCTCTAAATCATGTTTGAAGCACTCTGGATAAAAAATGTTTTTGTTATGTTTATTCGAGATGTTATGAAAACACTGTAGACTGTTTTCAGCAAGTTACAACATTGAAATGCAGAAATAAGCACTTTTCCATAAACAAGCTCTAAATCATGTTTGATGCACTCTGGATATCCAATTTTTGCTGTGCTGTGTCTAGGTTGAGATGAAATGAACGCCGTGGACAGTTTTCAGCAAGTTGCAACATTGAAATGCAGAAATAAGCACTTTTCCATAAACAAGCTCTAAATCATGTTTGATGCACTCTGGATATCCAATTTTTGCTGTGCTGTGTCTAGGTGAGATGAAATGAACGCCGTGGACAGTTTTCAGCAAGTTGCAACATTGAAATGCAGAAATAAGCACTTTTCCATAAACAAGCTCTAAATCATGTTTGAAGCACTCTGGATAAAAAATGTTTTTGTTATGTTTATTCGAGATGTTATGAAAACACTGTAGACTGTTTTCAGCAAGTTACAACATTGAAATGCAGAAATAAGCACTTTTCCATAAACAAGCTCTAAATCATGTTTGATGCACTCTGGATATCCAATTTTTGCTGTGCTGTGTCTAGGTTGAGATGAAATGAACGCCGTGGACAGTTTTCAGCAAGTTGCAACATTGAAATGCAGAAATAAGCACTTTTCCATAAACAAGCTCTAAATCATGTTTGAAGCACTCTGGATAAAAAATGTTTTTGTTATGTTTATTCGAGATGTTATGAAAACACTGTAGACTGTTTTCAGCAAGTTACAACATTGAAATGCAGAAATAAGCACTTTTCCATAAACAAGCTCTAAATCATGTTTGATGCACTCTGGATATCCAATTTTTGCTGTGCTGTGTCTAGGTTGAGATGAAATGAACGCCGTGGACAGTTTTCAGCAAGTTGCAACATTGAAATGCAGAAATAAGCACTTTTCCATAAACAAGCTCTAAATCATGTTTGATGCACTCTGGATATCCAATTTTTGCTGTGCTGTGTCTAGGTTGAGATGAAATGAACGCCGTGGACAGTTTTCAGCAAGTTGCAACATTGAAATGCAGAAATAAGCACTTTTCCATAAACAAGCTCTAAATCATGTTTGAAGCACTCTGGATAAAAAATGTTTTTGTTATGTTTATTCGAGATGTTATGAAAACACTGTAGACTGTTTTCAGCAAGTTACAACATTGAAATGCAGAAATAAGCACTTTTCCATAAACAAGCTCTAAATCATGTTTGATGCACTCTGGATATCCAATTTTTGCTGTGCTGTGTCTAGGTTGAGATGAAATGAACGCCGTGGACAGTTTTCAGCAAGTTGCAACATTGAAATGCAGAAATAAGCACTTTTCCATAAACAAGCTCTAAATCATGTTTGAAGCACTCTGGATAAAAAATGTTTTTGTTATGTTTATTCGAGATGTTATGAAAACACTGTAGACTGTTTTCAGCAAGTTACAACATTGAAATGCAGAAATAAGCACTTTTCCATAAACAAGCTCTAAATCATGTTTGATGCACTCTGGATATCCAATTTTTGCTGTGCTGTGTCTAGGTTGAGATGAAATGAACGCCGTGGACAGTTTTCAGCAAGTTGCAACATTGAAATGCAGAAATAAGCACTTTTCCATAAACAAGCTCTAAATCATGTTTGATGCACTCTGGATATCCAATTTTTGCTGTGCTGTGTCTAGGTTGAGATGAAATGAACGCCGTGGACAGTTTTCAGCAAGTTGCAACATTGAAATGCAGAAATAAGCACTTTTCCATAAACAAGCTCTAAATCATGTTTGAAGCACTCTGGATAAAAAATGTTTTTGTTATGTTTATTCGAGATGTTATGAAAACACTGTAGACTGTTTTCAGCAAGTTACAACATTGAAATGCAGAAATAAGCACTTTTCCATAAACAAGCTCTAAATCATGTTTGATGCACTCTGGATATCCAATTTTTGCTGTGCTGTGTCTAGGTTGAGATGAAATGAACGCCGTGGACAGTTTTCAGCAAGTTGCAACATTGAAATGCAGAAATAAGCACTTTTCCATAAACAAGCTCTAAATCATGTTTGAAGCACTCTGGATAAAAAATTTTTTGTTATGTTTATTCGAGATGTTATGAAAACACTGTAGACTGTTTTCAGCAAGTTACAACATTGAAATGCAGAAATAAGCACTTTTCCATAAACAAGCTCTAAATCATGTTTGATGCACTCTGGATATCCAATTTTTGCTGTGCTGTGTCTAGTTGAGATGAAATGAACGCCGTGGACAGTTTTCAGCAAGTTGCAACATTGAAATGCAGAAATAAGCACTTTTCCATAAACAAGCTCTAAATCATGTTTGATGCACTCTGGATATCCAATTTTTGCTGTGCTGTGTCTAGGTTGAGATGAAATGAACGCCGTGGACAGTTTTCAGCAAGTTGCAACATTGAAATGCAGAAATAAGCACTTTTCCATAAACAAGCTCTAAATCATGTTTGAAGCACTCTGGATAAAAAATGTTTTTGTTATGTTTATTCGAGATGTTATGAAAACACTGTAGACTGTTTTCAGCAAGTTACAACATTGAAATGCAGAAATAAGCACTTTTCCATAAACAAGCTCTAAATCATGTTTGATGCACTCTGGATATCCAATTTTTGCTGTGCTGTGTCTAGGTTGAGATGAAATGAACGCCGTGGACAGTTTTCAGCAAGTTGCAACATTGAAATGCAGAAATAAGCACTTTTCCATAAACAAGCTCTAAATCATGTTTGAAGCACTCTGGATAAAAAATGTTTTTGTTATGTTTATTCGAGATGTTATGAAAACACTGTAGACTGTTTTCAGCAAGTTACAACATTGAAATGCAGAAATAAGCACTTTTCCATAAACAAGCTCTAAATCATGTTTGATGCACTCTGGATATCCAATTTTTGCTGTGCTGTGTCTAGGTTGAGATGAAATGAACGCCGTGGACAGTTTTCAGCAAGTTGCAACATTGAAATGCAGAAATAAGCACTTTTCCATAAACAAGCTCTAAATCATGTTTGAAGCACTCTGGATAAAAAATTTTTTTGTTATGTTTATTCGAGATGTTATGAAAACACTGTAGACTGTTTTCAGCAAGTTACAACATTGAAATGCAGAAATAAGCACTTTTCCATAAACAAGCTCTAAATCATGTTTGATGCACTCTGGATATCCAATTTTTGCTGTGCTGTGTCTAGGTTGAGATGAAATGAACGCCGTGGACAGTTTTCAGCAAGTTGCAACATTGAAATGCAGAAATAAGCACTTTTCCATAAACAAGCTCTAAATCATGTTTGATGCACTCTGGATATCCAATTTTTGCTGTGCTGTGTCTAGGTTGAGATGAAATGAACGCCGTGGACAGTTTTCAGCAAGTTGCAACATTGAAATGCAGAAATAAGCACTTTTCCATAAACAAGCTCTAAATCATGTTTGAAGCACTCTGGATAAAAAATTTTTTGTTATGTTTATTCGAGATGTTATGAAAACACTGTAGACTGTTTTCAGCAAGTTACAACATTGAAATGCAGAAATAAGCACTTTTCCATAAACAAGCTCTAAATCATGTTTGATGCACTCTGGATATCCAATTTTTGCTGTGCTGTGTCTAGGTTGAGATGAAATGAACGCCGTGGACAGTTTTCAGCAAGTTGCAACATTGAAATGCAGAAATAAGCACTTTTCCATAAACAAGCTCTAAATCATGTTTGATGCACTCTGGATATCCAATTTTTGCTGTGCTGTGTCTAGGTTGAGATGAAATGAACGCCGTGGACAGTTTTCAGCAAGTTGCAACATTGAAATGCAGAAATAAGCACTTTTCCATAAACAAGCTCTAAATCATGTTTGATGCACTCTGGATATCCAATTTTTGCTGTGCTGTGTCTATTGAGATGAAATGAACGCCGTGGACAGTTTTCAGCAAGTTGCAACATTGAAATGCAGAAATAAGCACTTTTCCATAAACAAGCTCTAAATCATGTTTGATGCACTCTGGATATCCAATTTTTGCTGTGCTGTGTCTAGTTGAGATGAAATGAACACCGTGGACAGTTTTCAGCAAGTTGCAACATTGAAATGCAGAAATAAGCACTTTTCCATAAACAAGCTCTAAATCATGTTTGATGCACTCTGGATATCCAATTTTTGCTGTGCTGTGTCTAGGTTGAGATGAAATGAACGCCGTGGACAGTTTTCAGCAAGTTGCAACATTGAAATGCAGAAATAAGCACTTTTCCATAAACAAGCTCTAAATCATGTTTGAAGCACTCTGGATAAAAAATGTTTTTGTTATGTTTATTCGAGATGTTATGAAAACACTGTAGACTGTTTTCAGCAAGTTACAACATTGAAATGCAGAAATAAGCACTTTTCCATAAACAAGCTCTAAATCATGTTTGATGCACTCTGGATATCCAATTTTTGCTGTGCTGTGTCTAGGTTGAGATGAAATGAACGCCGTGGACAGTTTTCAGCAAGTTGCAACATTGAAATGCAGAAATAAGCACTTTTCCATAAACAAGCTCTAAATCATGTTTGAAGCACTCTGGATAAAAAATGTTTTTGTTATGTTTATTCGAGATGTTATGAAAACACTGTAGACTGTTTTCAGCAAGTTACAACATTGAAATGCAGAAATAAGCACTTTTCCATAAACAAGCTCTAAATCATGTTTGATGCACTCTGGATATCCAATTTTTGCTGTGCTGTGTCTAGGTTGAGATGAAATGAACGCCGTGGACAGTTTTCAGCAAGTTGCAACATTGAAATGCAGAAATAAGCACTTTTCCATAAACAAGCTCTAAATCATGTTTGAAGCACTCTGGATAAAAAATGTTTTTGTTATGTTTATTCGAGATGTTATGAAAACACTGTAGACTGTTTTCAGCAAGTTACAACATTGAAATGCAGAAATAAGCACTTTTCCATAAACAAGCTCTAAATCATGTTTGATGCACTCTGGATATCCAATTTTTGCTGTGCTGTGTCTAGGTTGAGATGAAATGAACGCCGTGGACAGTTTTCAGCAAGTTGCAACATTGAAATGCAGAAATAAGCACTTTTCCATAAACAAGCTCTAAATCATGTTTGATGCACTCTGGATATCCAATTTTTGCTGTGCTGTGTCTAGGTTGAGATGAAATGAACGCCGTGGACAGTTTTCAGCAAGTTGCAACATTGAAATGCAGAAATAAGCACTTTTCCATAAACAAGCTCTAAATCATGTTTGAAGCACTCTGGATAAAAAATGTTTTTGTTATGTTTATTCGAGATGTTATGAAAACACTGTAGACTGTTTTCAGCAAGTTACAACATTGAAATGCAGAAATAAGCACTTTTCCATAAACAAGCTCTAAATCATGTTTGATGCACTCTGGATATCCAATTTTTGCTGTGCTGTGTCTAGGTTGAGATGAAATGAACGCCGTGGACAGTTTTCAGCAAGTTGCAACATTGAAATGCAGAAATAAGCACTTTTCCATAAACAAGCTCTAAATCATGTTTGATGCACTCTGGATATCCAATTTTTGCTGTGCTGTGTCTAGGTTGAGATGAAATGAACGCCGTGGACAGTTTTCAGCAAGTTGCAACATTGAAATGCAGAAATAAGCACTTTTCCATAAACAAGCTCTAAATCATGTTTGAAGCACTCTGGATAAAAAATTTTTTGTTATGTTTATTCGAGATGTTATGAAAACACTGTAGACTGTTTTCAGCAAGTTACAACATTGAAATGCAGAAATAAGCACTTTTCCATAAACAAGCTCTAAATCATGTTTGATGCACTCTGGATATCCAATTTTTGCTGTGCTGTGTCTAGGTTGAGATGAAATGAACGCCGTGGACAGTTTTCAGCAAGTTGCAACATTGAAATGCAGAAATAAGCACTTTTCCATAAACAAGCTCTAAATCATGTTTGATGCACTCTGGATAAAAAATTTTTTGTGCTGTGTCTATTTGAGATGAAATGAAAACCGTGGACAGTTTTCAGCAAGTTGCAACATTGAAATGCAGAAATAAGCACTTTTCCATAAACAAGCTCTAAATCATGTTTGATGCACTCTGGATATCCAATTTTTGCTGTGCTGTGTCTAGGTTGAGATGAAATGAACGCCGTGGACAGTTTTCAGCAAGTTGCAACATTGAAATGCAGAAATAAGCACTTTTCCATAAACAAGCTCTAAATCATGTTTGATGCACTCTGGATATCCAATTTTTGCTGTGCTGTGTCTAGGTTGAGATGAAATGAACGCCGTGGACAGTTTTCAGCAAGTTGCAACATTGAAATGCAGAAATAAGCACTTTTCCATAAACAAGCTCTAAATCATGTTTGAAGCACTCTGGATAAAAAATTTTTTTGTTATGTTTATTCGAGATGTTATGAAAACACTGTAGACTGTTTTCAGCAAGTTACAACATTGAAATGCAGAAATAAGCACTTTTCCATAAACAAGCTCTAAATCATGTTTGATGCACTCTGGATATCCAATTTTTGCTGTGCTGTGTCTAGGTTGAGATGAAATGAACGCCGTGGACAGTTTTCAGCAAGTTGCAACATTGAAATGCAGAAATAAGCACTTTTCCATAAACAAGCTCTAAATCATGTTTGATGCACTCTGGATAAAAAATTTTTTGTGCTGTGTCTATTGAGATGAAATGAAACCGTGGACAGTTTTCAGCAAGTTGCAACATTGAAATGCAGAAATAAGCACTTTTCCATAAACAAGCTCTAAATCATGTTTGATGCACTCTGGATATCCAATTTTTGCTGTGCTGTGTCTAGGTTGAGATGAAATGAACGCCGTGGACAGTTTTCAGCAAGTTGCAACATTGAAATGCAGAAATAAGCACTTTTCCATAAACAAGCTCTAAATCATGTTTGAAGCACTCTGGATAAAAAATTTTTTGTTATGTTTATTCGAGATGTTATGAAAACACTGTAGACTGTTTTCAGCAAGTTACAACATTGAAATGCAGAAATAAGCACTTTTCCATAAACAAGCTCTAAATCATGTTTGATGCACTCTGGATATCCAATTTTTGCTGTGCTGTGTCTAGGTTGAGATGAAATGAACGCCGTGGACAGTTTTCAGCAAGTTGCAACATTGAAATGCAGAAATAAGCACTTTTCCATAAACAAGCTCTAAATCATGTTTGATGCACTCTGGATATCCAATTTTTGCTGTGCTGTGTCTAGGTTGAGATGAAATGAACGCCGTGGACAGTTTTCAGCAAGTTGCAACATTGAAATGCAGAAATAAGCACTTTTCCATAAACAAGCTCTAAATCATGTTTGAAGCACTCTGGATAAAAAATGTTTTGTTATGTTTATTCGAGATGTTATGAAAACACTGTAGACTGTTTTCAGCAAGTTACAACATTGAAATGCAGAAATAAGCACTTTTCCATAAACAAGCTCTAAATCATGTTTGATGCACTCTGGATATCCAATTTTTGCTGTGCTGTGTCTAGGTTGAGATGAAATGAACGCCGTGGACAGTTTTCAGCAAGTTGCAACATTGAAATGCAGAAATAAGCACTTTTCCATAAACAAGCTCTAAATCATGTTTGAAGCACTCTGGATAAAAAATGTTTTTGTTATGTTTATTCGAGATGTTATGAACACTGTAGACTGTTTTCAGCAAGTTGCAACATTGAAATGCAGAAATAAGCACTTTTCCATAAACAAGCTCTAAATCATGTTTGATGCACTCTGGATATCCAATTTTTGCTGTGCTGTGTCTATTGAGATGAAATGAACACCGTGGACAGTTTTCAGCAAGTTGCAACATTGAAATGCAGAAATAAGCACTTTTCCATAAACAAGCTCTAAATCATGTTTGATGCACTCTGGATATCCAATTTTTGCTGTGCTGTGTCTAGGTTGAGATGAAATGAACGCCGTGGACAGTTTTCAGCAAGTTGCAACATTGAAATGCAGAAATAAGCACTTTTCCATAAACAAGCTCTAAATCATGTTTGAAGCACTCTGGATAAAAAATGTTTTTGTTATGTTTATTCGAGATGTTATGAAAACACTGTAGACTGTTTTCAGCAAGTTACAACATTGAAATGCAGAAATAAGCACTTTTCCATAAACAAGCTCTAAATCATGTTTGATGCACTCTGGATATCCAATTTTTGCTGTGCTGTGTCTAGGTTGAGATGAAATGAACGCCGTGGACAGTTTTCAGCAAGTTGCAACATTGAAATGCAGAAATAAGCACTTTTCCATAAACAAGCTCTAAATCATGTTTGAAGCACTCTGGATAAAAAATTGTTTTGTTATGTTTATTCGAGATGTTATGAAAACACTGTAGACTGTTTTCAGCAAGTTACAACATTGAAATGCAGAAATAAGCACTTTTCCATAAACAAGCTCTAAATCATGTTTGATGCACTCTGGATATCCAATTTTTGCTGTGCTGTGTCTAGGTTGAGATGAAATGAACGCCGTGGACAGTTTTCAGCAAGTTGCAACATTGAAATGCAGAAATAAGCACTTTTCCATAAACAAGCTCTAAATCATGTTTGATGCACTCTGGATATCCAATTTTTGCTGTGCTGTGTCTAGGTTGAGATGAAATGAACGCCGTGGACAGTTTTCAGCAAGTTGCAACATTGAAATGCAGAAATAAGCACTTTTCCATAAACAAGCTCTAAATCATGTTTGATGCACTCTGGATAAAAAATTTTTTGTGCTGTGTTATTGAGATGAAATGAAAACCGTGGACAGTTTTCAGCAAGTTGCAACATTGAAATGCAGAAATAAGCACTTTTCCATAAACAAGCTCTAAATCATGTTTGATGCACTCTGGATATCCAATTTTTGCTGTGCTGTGTCTAGGTTGAGATGAAATGAACGCCGTGGACAGTTTTCAGCAAGTTGCAACATTGAAATGCAGAAATAAGCACTTTTCCATAAACAAGCTCTAAATCATGTTTGAAGCACTCTGGATAAAAAATGTTTTGTTATGTTTATTCGAGATGTTATGAAAACACTGTAGACTGTTTTCAGCAAGTTGCAACATTGAAATGCAGAAATAAGCACTTTTCCATAAACAAGCTCTAAATCATGTTTGATGCACTCTGGATATCCAATTTTTGCTGTGCTGTGTCTAGGTTGAGATGAAATGAACGCCGTGGACAGTTTTCAGCAAGTTGCAACATTGAAATGCAGAAATAAGCACTTTTCCATAAACAAGCTCTAAATCATGTTTGATGCACTCTGGATATCCAATTTTTGCTGTGCTGTGTCTAGGTTGAGATGAAATGAACGCCGTGGACAGTTTTCAGCAAGTTGCAACATTGAAATGCAGAAATAAGCACTTTTCCATAAACAAGCTCTAAATCATGTTTGAAGCACTCTGGAAAAAAAATGTTTTTGTTATGTTTATTCGAGATGTTATGAAAACACCGTGGATAGTTTTCAGCAAGTTGCAACATTGAAATGCAGAAATAAGCACTTTTCCATAAACAAGCTCTAAATCATGTTTGATGCACTCTGGATATCCAATTTTTGCTGTGCTGTGTCTAGGTTGAGATGAAATGAACGCCGTGGACAGTTTTCAGCAAGTTGCAACATTGAAATGCAGAAATAAGCACTTTTCCATAAACAAGCTCTAAATCATGTTTGAAGCACTCTGGATAAAAAATGTTTTTGTTATGTTTATTCGAGATGTTATGAAAACACTGTAGACTGTTTTCAGCAAGTTACAACATTGAAATGCAGAAATAAGCACTTTTCCATAAACAAGCTCTAAATCATGTTTGATGCACTCTGGATATCCAATTTTTGCTGTGCTGTGTCTAGGTTGAGATGAAATGAACGCCGTGGACAGTTTTCAGCAAGTTGCAACATTGAAATGCAGAAATAAGCACTTTTCCATAAACAAGCTCTAAATCATGTTTGAAGCACTCTGGATAAAAAAATTTTTGTTATGTTTATTCGAGATGTTATGAAAACACTGTAGACTGTTTTCAGCAAGTTACAACATTGAAATGCAGAAATAAGCACTTTTCCATAAACAAGCTCTAAATCATGTTTGATGCACTCTGGATATCCAATTTTTATTGTGCTGTGTCTAGGTTGAGATGAAATGAACGCCGTGGACAGTTTTCAGCAAGTTGCAACATTGAAATGCAGAAATAAGCACTTTTCCATAAACAAGCTCTAAATCATGTTTGATGCACTCTGGATATCCAATTTTTGCTGTGCTGTGTCTAGGTTGAGATGAAATGAACGCCGTGGACAGTTTTCAGCAAGTTGCAAATTGAAATGCAGAAATAAGCACTTTTCCATAAACAAGCTCTAAATCATGTTTGATGCACTCTGGATATCCAATTTTTGCTGTGCTGTGTCTATTGAGATGAAATGAACGCCGTGGACAGTTTTCAGCAAGTTGCAACATTGAAATGCAGAAATAAGCACTTTTCCACTCTGGATATCCAATTTTTACTGTGCTGTGTCTAGGTTGAGATGAAATGAACGCCGTGGACAGTTTTCAGCAAGTTGCAACATTGAAATGCAGAAATAAGCACTTTTCCATAAACAAGCTCTAAATCATGTTTGATGCACTCTGGATATCCAATTTTTGCTGTGCTGTGTCTAGGTTGAGATGAAATGAACGCCGTGGACAGTTTTCAGCAAGTTGCAACATTGAAATGCAGAAATAAGCACTTTTCCATAAACAAGCTCTAAATCATGTTTGAAGCACTCTGGATAAAAAATTTTTTTGTTATGTTTATTCGAGATGTTATGAAAACACTGTAGACTGTTTTCAGCAAGTTACAACATTGAAATGCAGAAATAAGCACTTTTCCATAAACAAGCTCTAAATCATGTTTGATGCACTCTGGATATCCAATTTTTGCTGTGCTGTGTCTAGGTTGAGATGAAATGAACGCCGTGGACAGTTTTCAGCAAGTTGCAACATTGAAATGCAGAAATAAGCACTTTTCCATAAACAAGCTCTAAATCATGTTTGAAGCACTCTGGATAAAAAATGTTTTGTTATGTTTATTCGAGATGTTATGAAAACACTGTAGACTGTTTTCAGCAAGTTACAACATTGAAATGCAGAAATAAGCACTTTTCCATAAACAAGCTCTAAATCATGTTTGATGCACTCTGGATATCCAATTTTTGCTGTGCTGTGTCTAGGTTGAGATGAAATGAACGCCGTGGACAGTTTTCAGCAAGTTGCAACATTGAAATGCAGAAATAAGCACTTTTCCATAAACAAGCTCTAAATCATGTTTGATGCACTCTGGATATCCAATTTTTGCTGTGCTGTGTCTAGGTTGAGATGAAATGAACGCCGTGGACAGTTTTCAGCAAGTTGCAACATTGAAATGCAGAAATAAGCACTTTTCCATAAACAAGCTCTAAATCATGTTTGAAGCACTCTGGATAAAAAATGTTTTTGTTATGTTTATTCGAGATGTTATGAAAACACTGTAGACTGTTTTCAGCAAGTTACAACATTGAAATGCAGAAATAAGCACTTTTCCATAAACAAGCTCTAAATCATGTTTGATGCACTCTGGATATCCAATTTTTGCTGTGCTGTGTCTAGGTTGAGATGAAATGAACGCCGTGGACAGTTTTCAGCAAGTTGCAACATTGAAATGCAGAAATAAGCACTTTTCCATAAACAAGCTCTAAATCATGTTTGATGCACTCTGGATATCCAATTTTTGCTGTGCTGTGTCTAGGTTGAGATGAAATGAACACCGTGGACAGTTTTCAGCAAGTTGCAACATTGAAATGCAGAAATAAGCACTTTTCCATAAACAAGCTCTAAATCATGTTTGATGCACTCTGGATATCCAATTTTTGCTGTGCTGTGTCTAGGTTGAGATGAAATGAACGCCGTGGACAGTTTTCAGCAAGTTGCAACATTGAAATGCAGAAATAAGCACTTTTCCATAAACAAGCTCTAAATCATGTTTGAAGCACTCTGGATAAAAAATGTTTTTGTTATGTTTATTCGAGATGTTATGAAAACACTGTAGACTGTTTTCAGCAAGTTACAACATTGAAATGCAGAAATAAGCACTTTTCCATAAACAAGCTCTAAATCATGTTTGATGCACTCTGGATATCCAATTTTTGCTGTGCTGTGTCTAGGTTGAGATGAAATGAACGCCGTGGACAGTTTTCAGCAAGTTGCAACATTGAAATGCAGAAATAAGCACTTTTCCATAAACAAGCTCTAAATCATGTTTGATGCACTCTGGATATCCAATTTTTGCTGTGCTGTGTCTAGGTTGAGATGAAATGAACGCCGTGGACAGTTTTCAGCAAGTTGCAAATTGAAATGCAGAAATAAGCACTTTTCCACTCTGGATATCCAATTTTTACTGTGCTGTGTCTAGGTTGAGATGAAATGAACGCCGTGGACAGTTTTCAGCAAGTTGCAACATTGAAATGCAGAAATAAGCACTTTTCCATAAACAAGCTCTAAATCATGTTTGATGCACTCTGGATATCCAATTTTTGCTGTGCTGTGTCTAGGTTGAGATGAAATGAACGCCGTGGACAGTTTTCAGCAAGTTGCAACATTGAAATGCAGAAATAAGCACTTTTCCATAAACAAGCTCTAAATCATGTTTGATGCACTCTGGATATCCAATTTTTGCTGTGCTGTGTCTAGTTGAGATGAAATGAACGCCGTGGACAGTTTTCAGCAAGTTGCAACATTGAAATGCAGAAATAAGCACTTTTCCATAAACAAGCTCTAAATCATGTTTGATGCACTCTGGATATCCAATTTTTGCTGTGCTGTGTCTAGGTTGAGATGAAATGAACGCCGTGGACAGTTTTCAGCAAGTTGCAACATTGAAATGCAGAAATAAGCACTTTTCCATAAACAAGCTCTAAATCATGTTTGAAGCACTCTGGAAAAAAATGTTTTTGTTATGTTTATTCGAGATGTTATGAAAACACTGTAGACTGTTTTCAGCAAGTTACAACATTGAAATGCAGAAATAAGCACTTTTCCATAAACAAGCTCTAAATCATGTTTGATGCACTCTGGATATCCAATTTTTGCTGTGCTGTGTCTAGGTTGAGATGAAATGAACGCCGTGGACAGTTTTCAGCAAGTTGCAACATTGAAATGCAGAAATAAGCACTTTTCCATAAACAAGCTCTAAATCATGTTTGAAGCACTCTGGATAAAAAAATGTTTTTGTTATGTTTATTCGAGATGTTATGAAAACCTGTAGACTGTTTTCAGCAAGTTACAACATTGAAATGCAGAAATAAGCACTTTTCCATAAACAAGCTCTAAATCATGTTTGATGCACTCTGGATATCCAATTTTTGCTGTGCTGTGTCTAGGTTGAGATGAAATGAACGCCGTGGACAGTTTTCAGCAAGTTGCAACATTGAAATGCAGAAATAAGCACTTTTCCATAAACAAGCTCTAAATCATGTTTGATGCACTCTGGATATCCAATTTTTGCTGTGCTGTGTCTAGGTTGAGATGAAATGAACGCCGTGGACAGTTTTCAGCAAGTTGCAACATTGAAATGCAGAAATAAGCACTTTTCCATAAACAAGCTCTAAATCATGTTTGAAGCACTCTGGATAAAAAAATTTTTGTTATGTTTATTCGAGATGTTATGAAAACACTGTAGACTGTTTTCAGCAAGTTACAACATTGAAATGCAGAAATAAGCACTTTTCCATAAACAAGCTCTAAATCATGTTTGATGCACTCTGGATATCCAATTTTTGCTGTGCTGTGTCTAGGTTGAGATGAAATGAACGCCGTGGACAGTTTTCAGCAAGTTGCAACATTGAAATGCAGAAATAAGCACTTTTCCATAAACAAGCTCTAAATCATGTTTGATGCACTCTGGATATCCAATTTTTGCTGTGCTGTGTCTAGGTTGAGATGAAATGAACGCCGTGGACAGTTTTCAGCAAGTTGCAAATTGAAATGCAGAAATAAGCACTTTTCCACTCTGGATATCCAATTTTTACTGTGCTGTGTCTAGGTTGAGATGAAATGAACGCCGTGGACAGTTTTCAGCAAGTTGCAACATTGAAATGCAGAAATAAGCACTTTTCCATAAACAAGCTCTAAATCATGTTTGATGCACTCTGGATATCCAATTTTTGCTGTGCTGTGTCTAGGTTGAGATGAAATGAACGCCGTGGACAGTTTTCAGCAAGTTGCAACATTGAAATGCAGAAATAAGCACTTTTCCATAAACAAGCTCTAAATCATGTTTGAAGCACTCTGGATAAAAAATGTTTTTGTTATGTTTATTCGAGATGTTATGAAAACACTGTAGACTGTTTTCAGCAAGTTACAACATTGAAATGCAGAAATAAGCACTTTTCCATAAACAAGCTCTAAATCATGTTTGATGCACTCTGGATATCCAATTTTTGCTGTGCTGTGTCTAGGTTGAGATGAAATGAACGCCGTGGACAGTTTTCAGCAAGTTGCAACATTGAAATGCAGAAATAAGCACTTTTCCATAAACAAGCTCTAAATCATGTTTGATGCACTCTGGATATCCAATTTTTGCTGTGCTGTGTCTAGGTTGAGATGAAATGAACGCCGTGGACAGTTTTCAGCAAGTTGCAAATTGAAATGCAGAAATAAGCACTTTTCCACTCTGGATATCCAATTTTTGCTGTGCTGTGTCTAGGTTGAGATGAAATGAACGCCGTGGACAGTTTTCAGCAAGTTGCAACATTGAAATGCAGAAATAAGCACTTTTCCATAAACAAGCTCTAAATCATGTTTGATGCACTCTGGATATCCAATTTTTGCTGTGCTGTGTCTAGGTTGAGATGAAATGAACGCCGTGGACAGTTTTCAGCAAGTTGCAACATTGAAATGCAGAAATAAGCACTTTTCCATAAACAAGCTCTAAATCATGTTTGAAGCACTCTGGATAAAAAAATGTTTTTGTTATGTTTATTCGAGATGTTATGAAAACACTGTAGACTGTTTTCAGCAAGTTGCAACATTGAAATGCAGAAATAAGCACTTTTCCATAAACAAGCTCTAAATCATGTTTGATGCACTCTGGATAAAAAAATGTTTTTGTTATGTTTATTCGAGATGTTATGAAAACACTGTAGACTGTTTTCAGCAAGTTACAACATTGAAATGCAGAAATAAGCACTTTTCCATAAACAAGCTCTAAATCATGTTTGATGCACTCTGGATATCCAATTTTTGCTGTGCTGTGTCTAGGTTGAGATGAAATGAACGCCGTGGACAGTTTTCAGCAAGTTGCAACATTGAAATGCAGAAATAAGCACTTTTCCATAAACAAGCTCTAAATCATGTTTGAAGCACTCTGGATAAAAAATGTTTTTGTTATGTTTATTCGAGATGTTATGAAAACACTGTAGACTGTTTTCAGCAAGTTACAACATTGAAATGCAGAAATAAGCACTTTTCCATAAACAAGCTCTAAATCATGTTTGATGCACTCTGGATATCCAATTTTTGCTGTGCTGTGTCTAGGTTGAGATGAAATGAACGCCGTGGACAGTTTTCAGCAAGTTGCAACATTGAAATGCAGAAATAAGCACTTTTCCATAAACAAGCTCTAAATCATGTTTGAAGCACTCTGGATAAAAAATGTTTTTGTTATGTTTATTCGAGATGTTGAAAACACTGTAGACTGTTTTCAGCAAGTTACAACATTGAAATGCAGAAATAAGCACTTTTCCATAAACAAGCTCTAAATCATGTTTGATGCACTCTGGATATCCAATTTTGCTGTGCTGTGTCTAGGTTGAGATGAAATGAACGCCGTGGACAGTTTTCAGCAAGTTGCAACATTGAAATGCAGAAATAAGCACTTTTCCATAAACAAGCTCTAAATCATGTTTGATGCACTCTGGATATCCAATTTTTGCTGTGCTGTGTCTAGGTTGAGATGAAATGAACGCCGTGGACAGTTTTCAGCAAGTTGCAACATTGAAATGCAGAAATAAGCACTTTTCCATAAACAAGCTCTAAATCATGTTTGAAGCACTCTGGATAAAAAAATGTTTTGTTATGTTTATTCGAGATGTTTGAAAACACTGTAGACTGTTTTCAGCAAGTTACAACATTGAAATGCAGAAATAAGCACTTTTCCATAAACAAGCTCTAAATCATGTTTGATGCACTCTGGATATCCAATTTTTGCTGTGCTGTGTCTAGGTTGAGATGAAATGAACGCCGTGGACAGTTTTCAGCAAGTTGCAACATTGAAATGCAGAAATAAGCACTTTTCCATAAACAAGCTCTAAATCATGTTTGATGCACTCTGGATATCCAATTTTTGCTGTGCTGTGTCTAGGTTGAGATGAAATGAACGCCGTGGACAGTTTTCAGCAAGTTGCAAATTGAAATGCAGAAATAAGCACTTTTCCACTCTGGATATCCAATTTTTACTGTGCTGTGTCTAGGTTGAGATGAAATGAACGCCGTGGACAGTTTTCAGCAAGTTGCAACATTGAAATGCAGAAATAAGCACTTTTCCATAAACAAGCTCTAAATCATGTTTGATGCACTCTGGATATCCAATTTTTGCTGTGCTGTGTCTAGGTTGAGATGAAATGAACGCCGTGGACAGTTTTCAGCAAGTTGCAACATTGAAATGCAGAAATAAGCACTTTTCCATAAACAAGCTCTAAATCATGTTTGAAGCACTCTGGATAAAAAAATGTTTTTGTTATGTTTATTCGAGATGTTATGAAAACACTGTAGACTGTTTTCAGCAAGTTACAACATTGAAATGCAGAAATAAGCACTTTTCCATAAACAAGCTCTAAATCATGTTTGATGCACTCTGGATATCCAATTTTTGCTGTGCTGTGTCTAGGTTGAGATGAAATGAACGCCGTGGACAGTTTTCAGCAAGTTGCAACATTGAAATGCAGAAATAAGCACTTTTCCATAAACAAGCTCTAAATCATGTTTGAAGCACTCTGGATAAAAAAATTTTTGTTATGTTTATTCGAGATGTTATGAAAACACTGTAGACTGTTTTCAGCAAGTTACAACATTGAAATGCAGAAATAAGCACTTTTCCATAAACAAGCTCTAAATCATGTTTGATGCACTCTGGATATCCAATTTTTGCTGTGCTGTGTCTAGGTTGAGATGAAATGAACGCCGTGGACAGTTTTCAGCAAGTTGCAACATTGAAATGCAGAAATAAGCACTTTTCCATAAACAAGCTCTAAATCATGTTTGATGCACTCTGGATATCCAATTTTTGCTGTGCTGTGTCTAGGTTGAGATGAAATGAACGCCGTGGACAGTTTTCAGCAAGTTGCAACATTGAAATGCAGAAATAAGCACTTTTCCATAAACAAGCTCTAAATCATGTTTGATGCACTCTGGATATCCAATTTTTGCTGTGCTGTGTCTAGGTTGAGATGAAATGAACGCCGTGGACAGTTTTCAGCAAGTTGCAACATTGAAATGCAGAAATAAGCACTTTTCCATAAACAAGCTCTAAATCATGTTTGATGCACTCTGGATATCCAATTTTTGCTGTGCTGTGTCTAGGTTGAGATGAAATGAACGCCGTGGACAGTTTTCAGCAAGTTGCAACATTGAAATGCAGAAATAAGCACTTTTCCATAAACAAGCTCTAAATCATGTTTGATGCACTCTGGATATCCAATTTTTGCTGTGCTGTGTCTAGGTTGAGATGAAATGAACGCCGTGGACAGTTTTCAGCAAGTTGCAAATTGAAATGCAGAAATAAGCACTTTTCCATAAACAAGCTCTAAATCATGTTTGAAGCACTCTGGAAAAAAAATTTTTTGTTATGTTTATTCGAGATGTTATGAAAACACTGTAGACTGTTTTCAGCAAGTTACAACATTGAAATGCAGAAATAAGCACTTTTCCATAAACAAGCTCTAAATCATGTTTGATGCACTCTGGATATCCAATTTTTGCTGTGCTGTGTCTAGGTTGAGATGAAATGAACGCCGTGGACAGTTTTCAGCAAGTTGCAACATTGAAATGCAGAAATAAGCACTTTTCCATAAACAAGCTCTAAATCATGTTTGAAGCACTCTGGATAAAAAATTTTTGTTATGTTTATTCGAGATGATGAAAACACTGTAGACTGTTTTCAGCAAGTTACAACATTGAAATGCAGAAATAAGCACTTTTCCATAAACAAGCTCTAAATCATGTTTGATGCACTCTGGATATCCAATTTTTGCTGTGCTGTGTCTAGGTTGAGATGAAATGAACGCCGTGGACAGTTTTCAGCAAGTTGCAACATTGAAATGCAGAAATAAGCACTTTTCCATAAACAAGCTCTAAATCATGTTTGATGCACTCTGGATATCCAATTTTTGCTGTGCTGTGTCTAGGTTGAGATGAAATGAACGCCGTGGACAGTTTTCAGCAAGTTGCAACATTGAAATGCAGAAATAAGCACTTTTCCATAAACAAGCTCTAAATCATGTTTGAAGCACTCTGGATAAAAAAATTTTTGTTATGTTTATTCGAGATGTTATGAAAACACTGTAGACTGTTTTCAGCAAGTTACAACATTGAAATGCAGAAATAAGCACTTTTCCATAAACAAGCTCTAAATCATGTTTGATGCACTCTGGATATCCAATTTTTGCTGTGCTGTGTCTAGGTTGAGATGAAATGAACGCCGTGGACAGTTTTCAGCAAGTTGCAACATTGAAATGCAGAAATAAGCACTTTTCCATAAACAAGCTCTAAATCATGTTTGAAGCACTCTGGATAAAAAATGTTTTTGTTATGTTTATTCGAGATGTTTGAAAACACTGTAGACTGTTTTCAGCAAGTTACAACATTGAAATGCAGAAATAAGCACTTTTCCATAAACAAGCTCTAAATCATGTTTGATGCACTCTGGATATCCAATTTTTGCTGTGCTGTGTCTAGGTTGAGATGAAATGAACGCCGTGGACAGTTTTCAGCAAGTTGCAACATTGAAATGCAGAAATAAGCACTTTTCCATAAACAAGCTCTAAATCATGTTTGATGCACTCTGGATATCCAATTTTTGCTGTGCTGTGTCTAGGTTGAGATGAAATGAACGCCGTGGACAGTTTTCAGCAAGTTGCAACATTGAAATGCAGAAATAAGCACTTTTCCATAAACAAGCTCTAAATCATGTTTGAAGCACTCTGGAAAAAAATGTTTTTGTTATGTTTATTCGAGATGTTATGAAAACACTGTAGACTGTTTTCAGCAAGTTACAACATTGAAATGCAGAAATAAGCACTTTTCCATAAACAAGCTCTAAATCATGTTTGATGCACTCTGGATATCCAATTTTTGCTGTGCTGTGTCTAGGTTGAGATGAAATGAACGCCGTGGACAGTTTTCAGCAAGTTGCAACATTGAAATGCAGAAATAAGCACTTTTCCATAAACAAGCTCTAAATCATGTTTGAAGCACTCTGGATAAAAAAATGTTTTTGTTATGTTTATTCGAGATGTTTGAAAACACTGTAGACTGTTTTCAGCAAGTTACAACATTGAAATGCAGAAATAAGCACTTTTCCATAAACAAGCTCTAAATCATGTTTGATGCACTCTGGATATCCAATTTTTGCTGTGCTGTGTCTAGGTTGAGATGAAATGAACGCCGTGGACAGTTTTCAGCAAGTTGCAACATTGAAATGCAGAAATAAGCACTTTTCCATAAACAAGCTCTAAATCATGTTTGAAGCACTCTGGATAAAAAAATGTTTTGTTATGTTTATTCGAGATGTTTGAAAACACTGTAGACTGTTTTCAGCAAGTTACAACATTGAAATGCAGAAATAAGCACTTTTCCATAAACAAGCTCTAAATCATGTTTGATGCACTCTGGATATCCAATTTTTGCTGTGCTGTGTCTAGGTTGAGATGAAATGAACGCCGTGGACAGTTTTCAGCAAGTTGCAACATTGAAATGCAGAAATAAGCACTTTTCCATAAACAAGCTCTAAATCATGTTTGATGCACTCTGGATATCCAATTTTTGCTGTGCTGTGTCTAGGTTGAGATGAAATGAACGCCGTGGACAGTTTTCAGCAAGTTGCAACATTGAAATGCAGAAATAAGCACTTTTCCATAAACAAGCTCTAAATCATGTTTGAAGCACTCTGGATAAAAAATGTTTTTGTTATGTTTATTCGAGATGTTATGAAAACACTGTAGACTGTTTTCAGCAAGTTACAACATTGAAATGCAGAAATAAGCACTTTTCCATAAACAAGCTCTAAATCATGTTTGATGCACTCTGGATATCCAATTTTTGCTGTGCTGTGTCTAGGTTGAGATGAAATGAACGCCGTGGACAGTTTTCAGCAAGTTGCAACATTGAAATGCAGAAATAAGCACTTTTCCATAAACAAGCTCTAAATCATGTTTGATGCACTCTGGATATCCAATTTTTGCTGTGCTGTGTCTAGGTTGAGATGAAATGAACGCCGTGGACAGTTTTCAGCAAGTTGCAACATTGAAATGCAGAAATAAGCACTTTTCCATAAACAAGCTCTAAATCATGTTTGATGCACTCTGGATATCCAATTTTTCTGTGCTGTGTCTAGGTTGAGATGAAATGAACGCCGTGGACAGTTTTCAGCAAGTTGCAACATTGAAATGCAGAAATAAGCACTTTTCCATAAACAAGCTCTAAATCATGTTTGATGCACTCTGGATATCCAATTTTTGCTGTGCTGTGTCTAGGTTGAGATGAAATGAACGCCGTGGACAGTTTTCAGCAAGTTGCAACATTGAAATGCAGAAATAAGCACTTTTCCATAAACAAGCTCTAAATCATGTTTGAAGCACTCTGGAAAAAAAATGTTTTTGTTATGTTTTTCGAGATGTTATGAAAACACTGTAGACTGTTTTCAGCAAGTTACAACATTGAAATGCAGAAATAAGCACTTTTCCATAAACAAGCTCTAAATCATGTTTGATGCACTCTGGATATCCAATTTTGCTGTGCTGTGTCTAGGTTGAGATGAAATGAACGCCGTGGACAGTTTTCAGCAAGTTGCAACATTGAAATGCAGAAATAAGCACTTTTCCATAAACAAGCTCTAAATCATGTTTGAAGCACTCTGGATAAAAAAATGTTTTTGTTATGTTTATTCGAGATGTTTGAAAACACTGTGGACTGTTTTCAGCAAGTTACAACATTGAAATGCAGAAATAAGCACTTTTCCATAAACAAGCTCTAAATCATGTTTGATGCACTCTGGATATCCAATTTTTGCTGTGCTGTGTCTAGGTTGAGATGAAATGAACGCCGTGGACAGTTTTCAGCAAGTTGCAACATTGAAATGCAGAAATAAGCACTTTTCCATAAACAAGCTCTAAATCATGTTTGATGCACTCTGGATATCCAATTTTTGCTGTGCTGTGTCTAGGTTGAGATGAAATGAACGCCGTGGACAGTTTTCAGCAAGTTGCAACATTGAAATGCAGAAATAAGCACTTTTCCATAAACAAGCTCTAAATCATGTTTGATGCACTCTGGATAAAAAATTTTTTGTTATGTTTATTCGAGATGTTTGAAAACATGTGGACTGTTTCAGCAAGTTACAACATTGAAATGCAGAAATAAGCACTTTTCCATAAACAAGCTCTAAATCATGTTTGATGCACTCTGGATATCCAATTTTTGCTGTGCTGTGTCTAGGTTGAGATAAATGAAACGCCGTGGACATTTTCAGCAAGTTTGCAACATTTTTGCGT
>NW_022262004.1:0-32607 GCF_002021735.2 Oncorhynchus kisutch
CAGAAATAAGCACTTTTTCCATAAACAAGCTCTAAATCATGTTTGAAGCACTCTGGATAAAAAAATTTTTTTGTTATGTTTATTCGAGATGTTATGAAAACACTGTAGATGTTTTCAGCAAGTTGCAACATTGAAATGCAAAATAAGCACTTTTCCATAAACAAGCTCTAAATCATGTTTGAAGCACTCTGGATAAAAAAATGTTTTTGTTATGTTTATTCGAGATGTTATGAAAACACTGTAGACTGTTTTCAGCAAGTTACAACATTGAAATGCAGAAATAAGCACTTTTCCATAAACAAGCTCTAAATCATGTTTGATGCACTCTGGATATCCAATTTTTGCTGTGCTGTGTCTAGGTGAGATGAAATGAACGCCGTGGACATTTTTCAGCAAGTTGCAACATTGAAATGCAGAAATAAGCACTTTTCCATAAACAAGCTCTAAATCATGTTTGAAGCACTCTGGATAAAAAATGTTTTTGTGTTAGTTTTTTGTTGAGATGAAATGAACCCGTGGACTGTTTTCAGCAAGTTACAACATTGAAATGCAGAAATAAGCACTTTTCCATAAACAAGCTCTAAATCATGTTTGATGCACTCTGGATATCCAATTTTTGCTGTGCTGTGTCTAGGTTGAGATGAAATGAACGCCGTGGACAGTTTTCAGCAAGTTCAACATTGAAATGCAGAAATAAGCACTTTTCCATAAACAAGCTCTAATCATGTTTGAAGCACTCTGGATAAAAAATGTTTTTGTTATGTTTTTCGAGATGTTATGAACCCTGGAGACTGTTTTCAGCAAGTTACAACATTGAAATGCAGAAATAAGCACTTTTCCATAAACAAGCTCTAAATCATGTTTGAAGCACTCTGGATAAAAAATGTTTTTGTTATGTTTATTCGAGATGTTATGAAAACACTGTAGACTGTTTTCAGCAAGTTACAACATTGAAATGCAGAAATAAGCACTTTTCCATAAACAAGCTCTAAATCATGTTTGATGCACTCTGGATATCCAATTTTTGCTGTGCTGTGTCTAGGTTGAGATGAAATGAACGCCGTGGACAGTTTTCAGCAAGTTGCAAACTTGAAATGCAGAAATAAGCACTTTTCCATAAACAAGCTCTAAATCATGTTTGAAGCACTCTGGATAAAAAATGTTTTTGTTATGTTTATTCGAGATGTTATGAAAACCTGTAGACTGTTTTCAGCAAGTTACAACATTGAAATGCAGAAATAAGCACTTTTCCATAAACAAGCTCTAAATCATGTTTGATGCACTCTGGATATCCAATTTTTGCTGTGCTGTGTCTAGGTTGAGATGAAATGAACGCCGTGGACAGTTTTCAGCAAGTTGCAACATTGAAATGCAGAAATAAGCACTTTTCCATAAACAAGCTCTAAATCATGTTTGATGCACTCTGGATAAAAATTTTTGCTGTGCTGTGTTTATGTTGAGATGAAATGAACACCGTGGACTGTTTTCAGCAAGTTACAACATTGAAATGCAGAAATAAGCACTTTTCCATAAACAAGCTCTAAATCATGTTTGATGCACTCTGGATATCCAATTTTTTGCTGTGCTGTGTCTAGGTTGAGATGAAATGAACGCCGTGGACAGTTTTCAGCAAGTTGCAACATTGAAATGCAGAAATAAGCACTTTTCCATAAACAAGCTCTAAATCATGTTTGAAGCACTCTGGATAAAAAAATGTTTTGTGTGTTTATTCGAGATGTTATGAAAACACTGTAGACTGTTTTCAGCAAGTTACAACATTGAAATGCAGAAATAAGCACTTTTCCATAAACAAGCTCTAAATCATGTTTGAAGCACTCTGGATAAAAAATTTTTGTTGTGTTTATTCGAGATGTTATGAAAACACTGTAGACTGTTTCAGCAAGTTACAACATTGAAATGCAGAAATAAGCACTTTTCCATAAACAAGCTCTAAATCATGTTTGAAGCACTCTGGATAAAAAATTTTTTGTGTGTTTATTCTTGAGATGAAATGAACGCTGTGGACAGTTTTCAGCAAGTTGCAACATTGAAATGCAGAAATAAGCACTTTTCCATAAACAAGCTCTAAATCATGTTTGAAGCACTCTGGATAAAAAATGTTTTTGTTATGTTTATTCGAGATGTTATGAAACACTGTAGACTGTTTTCAGCAAGTTACAACATTGAAATGCAGAAATAAGCACTTTTCCATAAACAAGCTCTAAATCATGTTTGATGCACTCTGGATATCCATTTTTGCTGTGCTGTGTCTAGGTTGAGATGAAATGAACGCCGTGGACAGTTTTCAGCAAGTTGCAACATTGAAATGCAGAAATAAGCACTTTTCCATAAACAAGCTCTAAATCATGTTTGATGCACTCTGGATATCCAATTTTTTGCTGTGCTGTGTCTATTTTGAGATGAAATGAACGCCGTGGACAGTTTTCAGCAAGTTGCAACATTGAAATGCAGAAAAGCACTTTTCCATAAACAAGCTCTAAATCATGTTTGAAGCACTCTGGATAAAAAAATGTTTTTGTTATGTTTATTGAGATGTTATGAACACTGTAGACTGTTTTCAGCAAGTTACAACATTGAAATGCAGAAATAAGCACTTTTCCATAAACAAGCTCTAAATCATGTTTGATGCACTCTGGATATCCAATTTTGCTGTGCTGTGTCTAGGTTGAGATGAAATGAACGCCGTGGACAGTTTTCAGCAAGTTGCAACATTGAAATGCAGAAATAAGCACTTTTCCATAAACAAGCTCTAAATCATGTTTGATGCACTCTGGATATCCAATTTTTGCTGTGCTGTGTCTAGGTTGAGATGAAATGAACGCCGTGGACAGTTTTCAGCAAGTTGCAACATTGAAATGCAGAAATAAGCACTTTTCCATAAACAAGCTCTAAATCATGTTTGAAGCACTCTGGATAAAAAATGTTTTGCTTATGTTTATTCGAGATGTTATGAAAACACTGTAGACTGTTTTCAGCAAGTTACAACATTGAAATGCAGAAATAAGCACTTTTCCATAAACAAGCTCTAAATCATGTTTGAAGCACTCTGGATAAAAAATTTTTTGTTATGTTTATTCGAGATGTTATGAAAACACTGTAGACTGTTTTCACAGCAAGTTACAACATTGAAATGCAGAAATAAGCACTTTTCCATAAACAAGCTCTAAATCATGTTTGAGCACTCTGGATAAAAAATTTTTTGTTATGTTTATTCGAGATGTTATGAAAACACTGTGGACAGTTGTCAGCAAGTTGAAACATTGAAATGCAAAAATAAGCACTTTTCCATAAACAAGCTCTAAATCATGTTTGAAGCACTCTGGATAAAAAAATGTTTTGTTATGTTATTCGAGATGTTATGAAAACACTGTAGACTTTTTCAGCAAGTTACAACATTGAAATGCAGAAATAAGCACTTTTCCATAAACAAGCTCTAAATCATGTTTGATGCACTCTGGATATCCAATTTTTGCTGTGCTGTGTCTAGGTTGAGATGAAATGAACGCCGTGGACAGTTTTCAGCAAGTTGCAACATTGAAATGCAGAAATAAGCACTTTTCCATAAACAAGCTCTAAATCATGTTTGATGCACTCTGGATATCCAATTTTTGCTGTGCTGTGTCTAGGTTGAGATGAAATGACGCCGTGGACAGTTTTCACAGCAAGTTGCAACATTGAAATGCAGAAATAAGCACTTTTCCATAAACAAGCTCTAAATCATGTTTGATGCACTCTGGATATCCAATTTTTTGCTGTGCTGTGTCTAGGTTGAGATGAAATGACGCCGTGGACAGTTTTCAGCAAGTTGCAACATTGAAATGCAGAAATAAGCACTTTTCCATAAACAAGCTCTAAATCATGTTTGAAGCACTCTGGATAAAAAAATGTTTTTGTTATGTTTATTCGAGATGTTATGAAAACACTGTAGACTGTTTTCACAGCAAGTTACAACATTGAAATGCAGAAATAAGCACTTTTCCATAAACAAGCTCTCTAAATCATGTTTGAAGCACTCTGGATAAAAAAATTTTTTTGTTATGTTTATTTGAGATGTTATGAAACCCTGTAGACTGTTTTCAGCAAGTTACAACATTGAAATGCAGAAATAAGCACTTTTCCATAAACAAGCTCTAAATCATGTTTGATGCACTCTGGATATCCAATTTTTGCTGTGCTGTGTCTAGGTTGAGATGAAATGAACGCCGTGGACAGTTTTCAGCAAGTTGCAACATTGAAATGCAGAAATAAGCACTTTTCCATAAACAAGCTCTAAATCATGTTTGAAGCACTCTGGATAAAAAAATGTTTTTGTGTATGTTTATTCGAGATGTTATGAAAACACTGTAGACTGTTTTCAGCAAGTTACAACATTGAAATGCAGAAATAAGCACTTTTCCATAAACAAGCTCTAAATCATGTTTGATGCACTCTGGATATCCAATTTTTGCTGTGCTGTGTCTAGGTTGAGATGAAATGAACGCCGTGGACAGTTTTCAGCAAGTTGCAACATTGAAATGCAGAAATAAGCACTTTTCCATAAACAAGCTCTAAATCATGTTTGATGCACTCTGGATATCCAATTTTTGCTGTGCTGTGTCTAGGTTGAGATGAAATGAACACCGTGGACAGTTTTCAGCAAGTTGCAACATTGAAATGCAGAAATAAGCACTTTTCCATAAACAAGCTCTAAATCATGTTTGATGCACTCTGGATATCCAATTTTTGCTGTGCTGTGTCTAGGTTGAGATGAAATGAACGCCGGGACAGTTTTCAGCAAGTTACAACATTGAAATGCAGAAATAAGCACTTTTCCATAAACAAGCTCTAAATCATGTTTGATGCACTCTGGATATCCAATTTTTGCTGTGCTGTGTCTAGGTTGAGATGAAATGAACGCCGTGGACAGTTTTCAGCAAGTTGCAACATTGAAATGCAGAAATAAGCACTTTTCCATAAACAAGCTCTAAATCATGTTTGAGCACTCTGGATAAAAAAATTTTTTTTTGTATGTTTATTCGAGATGTTATGAAACACTGTAGACTGTTTTCATTCAGCAAGTTCAACATTGAAATGAAATAAGCACTTTTCCATAAACAAGCTCTAAATCATGTTTGAAGCACTCTGGATAAAAAATGTTTTTGTTATGTTTATTCGAGATGTTATGAAAACACTGTGACTGTTTTCAGCAAGTTACAACATTGAAATGCAGAAATAAGCACTTTTCCATAAACAAGCTCTAAATCATGTTTGATGCACTCTGGATATCCAATTTTTGCTGTGCTGTGTCTAGGTTGAGATGAAATGAACGCCGTGGACAGTTTTCAGCAAGTTGCAACATTGAAATGCAGAAATAAGCACTTTTCCATAAACAAGCTCTAAATCATGTTTGAAGCACTCTGGATAAAAAAATTTTTTTGTTATGTTTATTCGAGATGTTATGAAAACACTGTAGACTGTTTTCAGCAAGTTACAACATTGAAATGCAGAAATAAGCACTTTTCCATAAACAAGCTCTAAATCATGTTTGATGCACTCTGGATATCCAATTTTTGCTGTGCTGTGTCTAGGTTGAGATGAAATGAACGCCGTGGACAGTTTTCAGCAAGTTGCAACATTGAAATGCAGAAATAAGCACTTTTCCATAAACAAGCTCTAAATCATGTTTGAAGCACTCTGGATAAAAAATGTTTTTGTGTGTTTTATTCGAGATGAATGAAACACTGTAGACTGTTTTCAGCAAGTTACAACATTGAAATGCAGAAATAAGCACTTTTCCATAAACAAGCTCTAAATCATGTTTGAAGCACTCTGGATAAAAATTTTTTGTTATGTTTATTTATTTTCGAGATGTTATGAAAACGCTGTAGACTGTTTTCAGCAAGTTACAACATTGAAATGCAGAAATAAGCACTTTTCCATAAACAAGCTCTAAATCATGTTTGATGCACTCTGGATATCCAATTTTTGCTGTGCTGTGTCTAGGTTGAGATGAAATGAACGCCGTGGACAGTTTTCAGCAAGTTGCAACATTGAAATGCAGAAATAAGCACTTTTCCATAAACAAGCTCTAAATCATGTTTGAAGCACTCTGGATAAAAAATGTTTTTGTTATGTTATTTCGAGATGTTATGAAAACACTGTAGACTGTTTTCAGCAAGTTACAACATTGAAATGCAGAAATAAGCACTTTTCCATAAACAAGCTCTAAATCATGTTTGATGCACTCTGGATATCCAAATTTTTGTTGTGTTATTCGAGATGAAATGAAACACCGTGACAGTTTTCAGCAAGTTGCAACATTGAAATGCAGAAATAAGCACTTTTCCATAAACAAGCTCTAAATCATGTTTGAAGCACTCTGGATAAAAAAATTTTTTGTTTGTTATTCGAGATGTTATGAAAACACTGTAGACTGTTTTCAGCAGCAGTTACAACATTGAAATGCAGAAATAAGCACTTTTCCATAAACAAGCTCTAAATCATGTTTGATGCACTCTGGATATCCAATTTTTGCTGTGCTGTGTCTAGGTTGAGATGAAAGAAATGAACCCGTGGACAGTTTTCAGCAAGTTGCAACATTAAATGCAGAAATAAGCACTTTTCCATAAACAAGCTCTAAATCATGTTTGATGCACTCTGGATATCCAATTTTTGCTGTGCTGTGTCTAGGTTGAGATGAAATGAACGCCGTGGACAGTTTTCAGCAAGTTGCAACATTGAAATGCAGAAATAAGCACTTTTCCATAAACAAGCTCTAAATCATGTTTGATGCACTCTGGATATCCAATTTTTGCTGTGCTGTGTCTAGGTTGAGATGAAATGAACGCCGTGGACAGTTTTCAGCAAGTTACAACATTGAAATGCAGAAATAAGCACTTTTCCATAAACAAGCTCTAAATCATGTTTGATGCACTCTGGATCCAATTTTTGCTGTGCTGTGTCTAGGTTGAGATGAAATGAACGCCGTGGACAGTTTTCAGCAAGTTGCAACATTGAAATGCAGAAATAAGCACTTTTCCATAAACAAGCTCTAAATCATGTTTGAAGCACTCTGGATAAAAAAAATTTTTGTTATGTTTATTCGAGATGTTATGAAACACTGTAGACTGTTTTCAGCAAGTTACAACATTGAAATGCAGAAATAAGCACTTTTCCATAAACAAGCTCTAAATCATGTTTGATGCACTCTGGATATCCAATTTTTGCTGTGCTGTGTCTAGGTTGAGATGAAATGAACGCCGTGGACAGTTTTCCAGCAAGTTGCAACATTGAAATGCAGAAATAAGCACTTTTCCATAAACAAGCTCTAAATCATGTTTGAAGCACTCTGGATAAAAAAATGTTTTTGTTATGTTTATTCGAGATGTTATGAAAACACTGTAGACTGTTTTCAGCAAGTTACAACATTGAAATGCAGAAATAAGCACTTTTCCATAAACAAGCTCTAAATCATGTTTGATGCACTCTGGATATCCAATTTTTGCTGTGCTGTGTCTAGGTGAGATGAAATGAACGCCGTGGACAGTTTTCAGCAAGTTGCAACATTGAAATGCAGAAATAAGCACTTTTCCATAAACAAGCTCTAAATCATGTTTGATGCACTCTGGATATCCAATTTTTGCTGTGCTGTGTCTAGGTTGAGATGAAATGAACGCCGTGGACAGTTTTCAGCAAGTTGCAACATTGAAATGCAGAAATAAGCACTTTTCCATAAACAAGCTCTAAATCATGTTTGAGCACTCTGGATAAAATTTTTGCTTGTTGTGGTTATTCGAGATGTTATGAAAACACTGTAGACTGTTTTCAGCAAGTTACAACATTGAAATGCAGAAATAAGCACTTTTCCATAAACAAGCTCTAAATCATGTTTGAGCACTCTGGATAAAAAAATGTTTTGTTATGTTTATTCGAGATGTTATGAAACACTGTAGACTGTTTTCAGCAAGTTACAACATTGAAATGCAGAAATAAGCACTTTTCCATAAACAAGCTCTAAATCATGTTTGATGCACTCTGGATATCCAATTTTTGCTGTGCTGTGTCTAGGTTGAGATGAAATGAACGCCGTGGACAGTTTTCAGCAAGTTGCAACATTGAAATGCAGAAATAAGCACTTTTCCATAAACAAGCTCTAAATCATGTTTGAAGCACTCTGGATAAAAAAATGTTTTTGTTATGTTTATTCGAGATGTTATGAAAACACTGTAGACTGTTTTCAGCAAGTTACAACATTGAAATGCAGAAATAAGCACTTTTCCATAAACAAGCTCTAAATCATGTTTGATGCACTCTGGATATCCAATTTTTGCTGTGCTGTGTCTAGGTTGAGATGAAATGAACGCCGTGGACAGTTTTCAGCAAGTTGCAACATTGAAATGCAGAAATAAGCACTTTTCCATAAACAAGCTCTAAATCATGTTTGAAGCACTCTGGATAAAAAATTTTTTTTGTTATGTTTATTCGAGATGTTATGAAAACACTGTAGACTGTTTTCAGCAAGTTACAACATTGAAATGCAGAAATAAGCACTTTTCCATAAACAAGCTCTAAATCATGTTTGATGCACTCTGGATATCCAATTTTTGCTGTGCTGTGTCTAGGTTGAGATGAATGAACGCCGTGGACAGTTTTCAGCAAGTTGCAACATTGAAATGCAGAAATAAGCACTTTTCCATAAACAAGCTCTAAATCATGTTTGATGCACTCTGGATATCCAATTTTTGCTGTGCTGTGTCTAGGTTGAGATGAAATGAACGCCGTGGACAGTTTTTCAGCAAGTTACAACATTGAAATGCAGAAATAAGCACTTTTCCATAAACAAGCTCTAAATCATGTTTGATGCACTCTGGATATCCAATTTTTGCTGTGCTGTGTCTAGGTTGAGATGAAATGAACGCCGTGGACAGTTTTCAGCAAGTTGCAACATTGAAATGCAGAAATAAGCACTTTTCCATAAACAAGCTCTAAATCATGTTTGAAGCACTCTGGATAAAAAAAATTTTTTGTTATGTTTATTCGAGATGTTATGAAAACACTGTAGACTGTTTTCAGCAAGTTACAACATTGAAATGCAGAAATAAGCACTTTTCCATAAACAAGCTCTAAATCATGTTTGAAGCACTCTGGATAAAAAATTTTTTGTTGTGTTATTTCGAGATGTTATGAAACACTGTAGACTGTTTTCAGCAAGTTACAACATTGAAATGCAGAAATAAGCACTTTTCCATAAACAAGCTCTAAATCATGTTTGATGCACTCTGGATATCCAATTTTTGCTGTGCTGTGTCTAGGTTGAGATGAAATGAACGCCGTGGACAGTTTTCAGCAAGTTGCAACATTGAAATGCAGAAATAAGCACTTTTCCATAAACAAGCTCTAAATCATGTTTGAAGCACTCTGGATAAAAAATGTTTTTGTTATGTTTATTCGAGATGTTATGAAAACACTGTAGACTGTTTTCAGCAAGTTACAACATTGAAATGCAGAAATAAGCACTTTTCCATAAACAAGCTCTAAATCATGTTTGAAGCACTCTGGATAAAAAATTTTTTGTTATGTTTATTCGAGATGTTATGAAAACACTGTAGAGACTGTTTTCAGCAAGTTGCAACATTGAAATGCAGAAATAAGCACTTTTCCATAAACAAGCTCTAAATCATGTTTGATGCACTCTGGATATCCAATTTTTGCTGTGCTGTGTCTAGTTGAGATGAAATGAACGCCGTGGACAGTTTTCAGCAAGTTGCAACATTGAAATGCAGAAATAAGCACTTTTCCATAAACAAGCTCTAAATCATGTTTGAAGCACTCTGGATAAAAAATGTTTTTGTTATGTTTATTCGAGATGTTATGAAAACACTGTAGACTGTTTTCAGCAAGTTACAACATTGAAATGCAGAAATAAGCACTTTTCCATAAACAAGCTCTAAATCATGTTTGATGCACTCTGGATATCCAATTTTTGCTGTGCTGTGTCTAGGTTGAGATGAAATGAACGCCGTGGACAGTTTTCAGCAAGTTGCAACATTGAAATGCAGAAATAAGCACTTTTCCATAAACAAGCTCTAAATCATGTTTGAAGCACTCTGGATAAAAAATGTTTTGTTATGTTTATTCGAGATGTTATGAAAACACTGTGACTGTTTTCAGCAAGTTACAACATTGAAATGCAGAAATAAGCACTTTTCCATAAACAAGCTCTAAATCATGTTTGATGCACTCTGGATAAAAATTTTTTGTTATGTTTATTCGAGATGTTATGAAAACACTGTGGACAGTTTTCAGCAAGTTGCAACATTGAAATGCAGAAATAAGCACTTTTCCATAAACAAGCTCTAAATCATGTTTGAAGCACTCTGGATAAAAAATTTTTTGTTATGTTTATTCGAGATGTTATGAAAACACTGTAGACTGTTTTCAGCAAGTTACAACATTGAAATGCAGAAATAAGCACTTTTCCATAAACAAGCTCTAAATCATGTTTGATGCACTCTGGATATCCAATTTTTGCTGTGCTGTGTCTAGGTTGAGATGAAATGAACGCCGTGGACAGTTTTCAGCAAGTTGCAACATTGAAATGCAGAAATAAGCACTTTTCCATAAACAAGCTCTAAATCATGTTTGAAGCACTCTGGATAAAAAAATGTTTTGTTATGTTTATTCGAGATGTTATGAAAACACTGTAGACTGTTTTCAGCAAGTTACAACATTGAAATGCAGAAATAAGCACTTTTCCATAAACAAGCTCTAAATCATGTTTGATGCACTCTGGATGTCCAATTTTTGCTGTGCTGTGTCTAGGTTGAGATGAAATGAACGCCGTGGACAGTTTTCAGCAAGTTGCAACATTGAAATGCAGAAATAAGCACTTTTCCATAAACAAGCTCTAAATCATGTTTGATGCACTCTGGATATCCAATTTTTGCTGTGCTGTGTCTAGGTTGAGATGAAATGAACGCCGTGGACAGTTTTCAGCAAGTTACAACATTGAAATGCAGAAATAAGCACTTTTCCATAAACAAGCTCTAAATCATGTTTGATGCACTCTGGATATCCAATTTTTGCTGTGCTGTGTCTAGGTTGAGATGAAATGAACGCCGTGGACAGTTTTCAGCAAGTTGCAACATTGAAATGCAGAAATAAGCACTTTTCCATAAACAAGCTCTAAATCATGTTTGAAGCACTCTGGATAAAAAATTTTTTTGTTATGTTTATTCGAGATGTTATGAAACACTGTAGACTGTTTTCAGCAAGTTACAACATTGAAATGCAGAAATAAGCACTTTTCCATAAACAAGCTCTAAATCATGTTTGATGCACTCTGGATGTCCAATTTTTGCTGTGCTGTGTCTAGGTTGAGATGAAATGAACCCGTGGACAGTTTTCAGCAAGTTGCAACATTGAAATGCAGAAATAAGCACTTTTCCATAAACAAGCTCTAAATCATGTTTGAAGCACTCTGGATAAAAAAATGTTTTTGTTATGTTTATTCGAGATGTTATGAAAACACTGTAGACTGTTTTCAGCAAGTTACAACATTGAAATGCAGAAATAAGCACTTTTCCATAAACAAGCTCTAAATCATGTTTGATGCACTCTGGATGTCCAATTTTTGCTGTGCTGTGTCTAGTTGAGATGAAATGAACGCCGTGGACAGTTTTCAGCAAGTTGCAACATTGAAATGCAGAAATAAGCACTTTTCCATAAACAAGCTCTAAATCATGTTTGAAGCACTCTGGATAAAAAATGTTTTTGTTATGTTTATTCGAGATGTTATGAAAACACTGTAGACTGTTTTCAGCAAGTTACAACATTGAAATGCAGAAATAAGCACTTTTCCATAAACAAGCTCTAAATCATGTTTGATGCACTCTGGATGTCCAATTTTTGCTGTGCTGTGTCTAGTTGAGATGAAATGAACACCGTGGACAGTTTTCAGCAAGTTGCAACATTGAAATGCAGAAATAAGCACTTTTCCATAAACAAGCTCTAAATCATGTTTGATGCACTCTGGATGTCCAATTTTGCTGTGCTGTGTCTAGTTGAGATGAAATGAACGCCGTGGACAGTTTTCAGCAAGTTGCAACATTGAAATGCAGAAATAAGCACTTTTCCATAAACAAGCTCTAAATCATGTTTGAAGCACTCTGGATAAAAAATTTTTTGTTATGTTTATTCGAGATGTTATGAAACACTGTAGACTGTTTTCAGCAAGTTACAACATTGAAATGCAGAAATAAGCACTTTTCCATAAACAAGCTCTAAATCATGTTTGATGCACTCTGGATAAAAAAATGTTTTTGTTATGTTTATTCGAGATGTTATGAAAACACTGTGACTGTTTTCAGCAAGTTACAACATTGAAATGCAGAAATAAGCACTTTTCCATAAACAAGCTCTAAATCATGTTTGATGCACTCTGGATATCCAATTTTTGCTGTGCTGTGTCTAGGTTGAGATGAAATGAACGCCGTGGACAGTTTTCAGCAAGTTGCAACATTGAAATGCAGAAATAAGCACTTTTCCATAAACAAGCTCTAAATCATGTTTGAAGCACTCTGGATAAAAAATTTTTTTGTTATGTTTATTCGAGATGTTATGAAAACACTGTAGACTGTTTTCAGCAAGTTACAACATTGAAATGCAGAAATAAGCACTTTTCCATAAACAAGCTCTAAATCATGTTTGAAGCACTCTGGATAAAAAATTTTTGTTATGTTATTCGAGATGTTATGAAAACACTGTAGACTGTTTTCAGCAAGTTACAACATTGAAATGCAGAAATAAGCACTTTTCCATAAACAAGCTCTAAATCATGTTTGATGCACTCTGGATATCCAATTTTTGCTGTGCTGTGTCTAGGTTGAGATGAAATGAACGCCGTGGACAGTTTTCAGCAAGTTGCAACATTGAAATGCAGAAATAAGCACTTTTCCATAAACAAGCTCTAAATCATGTTTGAAGCACTCTGGATAAAAAATGTTTTTGTTATGTTTATTCGAGATGTTATGAAAACACTGTAGACTGTTTTCAGCAAGTTACAACATTGAAATGCAGAAATAAGCACTTTTCCATAAACAAGCTCTAAATCATGTTTGATGCACTCTGGATATCCAATTTTTGCTGTGCTGTGTCTAGGTTGAGATGAAATGAACGCCGTGGACAGTTTTCAGCAAGTTGCAACATTGAAATGCAGAAATAAGCACTTTTCCATAAACAAGCTCTAAATCATGTTTGATGCACTCTGGATATCCAATTTTTGCTGTGCTGTGTCTAGGTTGAGATGATGAACACCGTGGACAGTTTTCAGCAAGTTGCAACATTGAAATGCAGAAATAAGCACTTTTCCATAAACAAGCTCTAAATCATGTTTGATGCACTCTGGATATCCAATTTTTGCTGTGCTGTGTCTAGGTTGAGATGAAATGAACGCCGTGGACAGTTTTCAGCAAGTTGCAACATTGAAATGCAGAAATAAGCACTTTTCCATAAACAAGCTCTAAATCATGTTTGATGCACTCTGGATATCCAATTTTTGCTGTGCTGTGTCTAGGTTGAGATGAAATGAACGCCGTGGACAGTTTTCAGCAAGTTGCAACATTGAAATGCAGAAATAAGCACTTTTCCATAAACAAGCTCTAAATCATGTTTGATGCACTCTGGATAAAAAAATGTTTTTGTTATGTTTATTCGAGATGTTATGAAAACACTGTAGACTGTTTTCAGCAAGTTACAACATTGAAATGCAGAAATAAGCACTTTTCCATAAACAAGCTCTAAATCATGTTTGAAGCACTCTGGATAAAAAAATGTTTTTGTTATGTTTATTCGAGATGTTATGAAAACACTGTAGACTGTTTTCAGCAAGTTACAACATTGAAATGCAGAAATAAGCACTTTTCCATAAACAAGCTCTAAATCATGTTTGATGCACTCTGGATGTCCAATTTTTGCTGTGCTGTGTCTAGGTTGAGATGAAATGAACGCCGTGGACAGTTTTCAGCAAGTTGCAACATTGAAATGCAGAAATAAGCACTTTTCCATAAACAAGCTCTAAATCATGTTTGAAGCACTCTGGATAAAAAAATGTTTTTGTTATGTTTATTCGAGATGTTATGAAACACTGTAGACTGTTTTCAGCAAGTTACAACATTGAAATGCAGAAATAAGCACTTTTCCATAAACAAGCTCTAAATCATGTTTGATGCACTCTGGATGTCCAATTTTTGCTGTGCTGTGTCTAGTTGAGATGAAATGAACGCCGTGGACAGTTTTCAGCAAGTTGCAACATTGAAATGCAGAAATAAGCACTTTTCCATAAACAAGCTCTAAATCATGTTTGATGCACTCTGGATATCCAATTTTGCTGTGCTGTGTCTAGGTTGAGATGAAATGAACACCGTGGACAGTTTTCAGCAAGTTGCAACATTGAAATGCAGAAATAAGCACTTTTCCATAAACAAGCTCTAAATCATGTTTGATGCACTCTGGATATCCAATTTTTGCTGTGCTGTGTCTAGGTTGAGATGAAATGAACGCCGTGGACAGTTTTCAGCAAGTTGCAACATTGAAATGCAGAAATAAGCACTTTTCCATAAACAAGCTCTAAATCATGTTTGATGCACTCTGGATATCCAATTTTTGCTGTGCTGTGTCTAGGTTGAGATGAAATGAACGCCGTGGACAGTTTTCAGCAAGTTGCAACATTGAAATGCAGAAATAAGCACTTTTCCATAAACAAGCTCTAAATCATGTTTGATGCACTCTGGATAAAAAATGTTTTTGTTATGTTTATTCGAGATGTTATGAAAACACTGTAGACAGTTTTCAGCAAGTTACAACATTGAAATGCAGAAATAAGCACTTTTCCATAAACAAGCTCTAAATCATGTTTGAAGCACTCTGGATAAAAAATGTTTTTGTTATGTTTATTCGAGATGTTATGAAAACACTGTAGACTGTTTTCAGCAAGTTACAACATTGAAATGCAGAAATAAGCACTTTTCCATAAACAAGCTCTAAATCATGTTTGATGCACTCTGGATGTCCAATTTTTGCTGTGCTGTGTCTAGTTGAGATGAAATGAACGCCGTGGACAGTTTTCAGCAAGTTGCAACATTGAAATGCAGAAATAAGCACTTTTCCATAAACAAGCTCTAAATCATGTTTGAAGCACTCTGGATAAAAAATGTTTTTGTTATGTTTATTCGAGATGTTATGAAAACACTGTAGACTGTTTTCAGCAAGTTACAACATTGAAATGCAGAAATAAGCACTTTTCCATAAACAAGCTCTAAATCATGTTTGATGCACTCTGGATGTCCAATTTTTGCTGTGCTGTGTCTAGGTTGAGATGAAATGAACGCCGTGGACAGTTTTCAGCAAGTTGCAACATTGAAATGCAGAAATAAGCACTTTTCCATAAACAAGCTCTAAATCATGTTTGATGCACTCTGGAATCCAATTTTTGCTGTGCTGTGTCTAGTTGAGATGAAATGAACGCCGTGGACAGTTTTCAGCAAGTTGCAACATTGAAATGCAGAAATAAGCACTTTTCCATAAACAAGCTCTAAATCATGTTTGATGCACTCTGGATATCCAATTTTTGCTGTGCTGTGTCTAGTTGAGATGAAATGAACGCCGTGGACAGTTTTCAGCAAGTTGCAACATTGAAATGCAGAAATAAGCACTTTTCCATAAACAAGCTCTAAATCATGTTTGATGCACTCTGGATATCCAATTTTTGCTGTGCTGTGTCTAGGTTGAGATGAAATGAACACCGTGGACAGTTTTCAGCAAGTTGCAACATTGAAATGCAGAAATAAGCACTTTTCCATAAACAAGCTCTAAATCATGTTTGAAGCACTCTGGATAAAAAATGTTTTTGTTATGTTTATTCGAGATGAAATGAACACTGTAGACTGTTTTCAGCAAGTTACAACATTGAAATGCAGAAATAAGCACTTTTCCATAAACAAGCTCTAAATCATGTTTGAAGCACTCTGGATAAAAAAATGTTTTTGTTATGTTATTCGAGATGTTATGAAAACACTGTAGACTGTTTTCAGCAAGTTACAACATTGAAATGCAGAAATAAGCACTTTTCCATAAACAAGCTCTAAATCATGTTTGATGCACTCTGGATGTCCAATTTTTGCTGTGCTGTGTCTAGGTTGAGATGAAATGAACGCCGTGGACAGTTTTCAGCAAGTTGCAACATTGAAATGCAGAAATAAGCACTTTTCCATAAACAAGCTCTAAATCATGTTTGAAGCACTCTGGATAAAAAAATTTTGTTATGTTTATTCGAGATGTTATGAAAACACTGTAGACTGTTTTCAGCAAGTTACAACATTGAAATGCAGAAATAAGCACTTTTCCATAAACAAGCTCTAAATCATGTTTGATGCACTCTGGATGTCCAATTTTTGCTGTGCTGTGTCTAGTTGAGATGAAATGAACGCCGTGGACAGTTTTCAGCAAGTTGCAACATTGAAATGCAGAAATAAGCACTTTTCCATAAACAAGCTCTAAATCATGTTTGATGCACTCTGGATATCCAATTTTTGCTGTGCTGTGTCTAGGTTGAGATGAAATGAACGCCGTGGACAGTTTTCAGCAAGTTGCAACATTGAAATGCAGAAATAAGCACTTTTCCATAAACAAGCTCTAAATCATGTTTGAAGCACTCTGGATAAAAAAATTTTTTGTTATGTTTATTCGAGATGTTATGAAAACACTGTGGACTGTTTTCAGCAAGTTGCAACATTGAAATGCAGAAATAAGCACTTTTCCATAAACAAGCTCTAAATCATGTTTGAAGCACTCTGGATAAAAAAATGTGTTTTGTTATGTTTATTCGAGATGTTATGAAAACACTGTAGACTGTTTTCAGCAAGTTACAACATTGAAATGCAGAAATAAGCACTTTTCCATAAACAAGCTCTAAATCATGTTTGATGCACTCTGGATATCCAATTTTTGCTGTGCTGTGTCTAGTTGAGATGAAATGAACGCCGTGGACAGTTTTCAGCAAGTTGCAACATTGAAATGCAGAAATAAGCACTTTTCCATAAACAAGCTCTAAATCATGTTGAATGCACTCTGGATAAAAAATGTTTTTGTTATGTTTATTCGAGATGTTATGAAAACACTGTAGACTGTTTTCAGCAAGTTGCAACATTGAAATGCAGAAATAAGCACTTTTCCATAAACAAGCTCTAAATCATGTTTGAAGCACTCTGGATAAAAAATTTTTTGTTATGTTTATTCGAGATGTTATGAAAACACTGTAGACTGTTTTCAGCAAGTTACAACATTGAAATGCAGAAATAAGCACTTTTCCATAAACAAGCTCTAAATCATGTTTGATGCACTCTGGATGTCCAATTTTTGCTGTGCTGTGTCTAGGTTGAGATGAAATGAACGCCGTGGACAGTTTTCAGCAAGTTGCAACATTGAAATGCAGAAATAAGCACTTTTCCATAAACAAGCTCTAAATCATGTTTGAAGCACTCTGGATAAAAAAATGTTTTTGTTATGTTTATTCGAGATGTTATGAAAACACTGTAGACTGTTTTCAGCAAGTTACAACATTGAAATGCAGAAATAAGCACTTTTCCATAAACAAGCTCTAAATCATGTTTGATGCACTCTGGATGTCCAATTTTTGCTGTGCTGTGTCTAGTTGAGATGAAATGAACGCCGTGGACAGTTTTCAGCAAGTTGCAACATTGAAATGCAGAAATAAGCACTTTTCCATAAACAAGCTCTAAATCATGTTTGAAGCACTCTGGATAAAAAATTTTTTGTTATGTTTATTCGAGATGTTATGAAAACACTGTAGACTGTTTTCAGCAAGTTACAACATTGAAATGCAGAAATAAGCACTTTTCCATAAACAAGCTCTAAATCATGTTTGATGCACTCTGGATGTCCAATTTTTGCTGTGCTGTGTCTAGGTTGAGATGAAATGAACGCCGTGGACAGTTTTCAGCAAGTTGCAACATTGAAATGCAGAAATAAGCACTTTTCCATAAACAAGCTCTAAATCATGTTTGATGCACTCTGGATATCCAATTTTTGCTGTGCTGTGTCTAGGTTGAGATGAAATGAACGCCGTGGACAGTTTTCAGCAAGTTGCAACATTGAAATGCAGAAATAAGCACTTTTCCATAAACAAGCTCTAAATCATGTTTGAAGCACTCTGGATAAAAAATGTTTTTGTTATGTTTATTCGAGATGTTATGAAAACCTGTAGACTGTTTTCAGCAAGTTACAACATTGAAATGCAGAAATAAGCACTTTTCCATAAACAAGCTCTAAATCATGTTTGAAGCACTCTGGATAAAAAATGTTTTTGTTATGTTTTCGAGATGTTATGAAAACACTGTAGACTGTTTTCAGCAAGTTACAACATTGAAATGCAGAAATAAGCACTTTTCCATAAACAAGCTCTAAATCATGTTTGATGCACTCTGGATATCCAATTTTTGCTGTGCTGTGTCTAGGTTGAGATGAAATGAACGCCGTGGACAGTTTTCAGCAAGTTGCAACATTGAAATGCAGAAATAAGCACTTTTCCATAAGCTCTAAATCATGTTTGATGCACTCTGGATAAAAATTTTTTTGTTATGTTTATTCGAGATGTTGAAATGAAAACACTGTGGACTGTTTTCAGCAAGTTACAACATTGAAATGCAGAAATAAGCACTTTTCCATAAACAAGCTCTAAATCATGTTTGAAGCACTCTGGATAAAAAATGTTTTTGTTATGTTTATTCGAGATGTTATGAAAACACTGTAGACTGTTTTCAGCAAGTTACAACATTGAAATGCAGAAATAAGCACTTTTCCATAAACAAGCTCTAAATCATGTTTGATGCACTCTGGATATCCAATTTTTGCTGTGCTGTGTCTAGTTGAGATGAAATGAACGCCGTGGACAGTTTTCAGCAAGTTGCAACATTGAAATGCAGAAATAAGCACTTTTCCATAAACAAGCTCTAAATCATGTTTGAAGCACTCTGGATAAAAAAATTTTTTGTTATGTTATTCGAGATGTTATGAAAACACTGTAGACTGTTTTCAGCAAGTTACAACATTGAAATGCAGAAATAAGCACTTTTCCATAAACAAGCTCTAAATCATGTTTGATGCACTCTGGATATCCAATTTTTGCTGTGCTGTGTCTAGGTTGAGATGAAATGAACGCCGTGGACAGTTTTCAGCAAGTTGCAACATTGAAATGCAGAAATAAGCACTTTTCCATAAACAAGCTCTAAATCATGTTTGATGCACTCTGGATATCCAATTTGCTGTGCTGTGTCTAGTTGAGATGAAATGAACACCGTGGACAGTTTTCAGCAAGTTGCAACATTGAAATGCAGAAATAAGCACTTTTCCATAAACAAGCTCTAAATCATGTTTGATGCACTCTGGATATCCAATTTTTGCTGTGCTGTGTCTAGGTTGAGATGAAATGAACACCGTGGACAGTTTTCAGCAAGTTACAACATTGAAATGCAGAAATAAGCACTTTTCCATAAACAAGCTCTAAATCATGTTTGATGCACTCTGGATATCCAATTTTTGCTGTGCTGTGTCTAGGTTGAGATGAAATGAACGCCGTGGACAGTTTTCAGCAAGTTGCAACATTGAAATGCAGAAATAAGCACTTTTCCATAAACAAGCTCTAAATCATGTTTGAAGCACTCTGGATAAAAAAATGTTTTGTTATGTTTATTCGAGATGTTATGAAAACACTGTAGACTGTTTTCAGCAAGTTACAACATTGAAATGCAGAAATAAGCACTTTTCCATAAACAAGCTCTAAATCATGTTTGATGCACTCTGGATATCCAATTTTTGCTGTGCTGTGTCTAGGTTGAGATGAAATGAACGCCGTGGACAGTTTTCAGCAAGTTGCAACATTGAAATGCAGAAATAAGCACTTTTCCATAAACAAGCTCTAAATCATGTTTGAAGCACTCTGGATAAAAAAATGTTTTTGTTATGTTTATTCGAGATGTTATGAAAACACTGTAGACTGTTTTCAGCAAGTTACAACATTGAAATGCAGAAATAAGCACTTTTCCATAAACAAGCTCTAAATCATGTTTGATGCACTCTGGATATCCAATTTTTGCTGTGCTGTGTCTAGGTTGAGATGAAATGAACGCCGTGGACAGTTTTCAGCAAGTTGCAACATTGAAATGCAGAAATAAGCACTTTTCCATAAACAAGCTCTAAATCATGTTTGATGCACTCTGGATATCCAATTTTTGCTGTGCTGTGTCTAGTTGAGATGAATGAACGCCGTGGACAGTTTTCAGCAAGTTGCAACATTGAAATGCAGAAATAAGCACTTTTCCATAAACAAGCTCTAAATCATGTTTGATGCACTCTGGATATCCAATTTTTGCTGTGCTGTGTCTAGGTTGAGATGAAATGAACACCGTGGACAGTTTTCAGCAAGTTACAACATTGAAATGCAGAAATAAGCACTTTTCCATAAACAAGCTCTAAATCATGTTTGATGCACTCTGGATATCCAATTTTTGCTGTGCTGTGTCTAGGTTGAGATGAAATGAACGCCGTGGACAGTTTTCAGCAAGTTGCAACATTGAAATGCAGAAATAAGCACTTTTCCATAAACAAGCTCTAAATCATGTTTGAAGCACTCTGGATAAAAAAAAATTTTTGTTATGTTTATTCGAGATGTTATGAAAACACTGTAGACTGTTTTCAGCAAGTTACAACATTGAAATGCAGAAATAAGCACTTTTCCATAAACAAGCTCTAAATCATGTTTGAAGCACTCTGGATAAAAAAATGTTTTTGTTATGTTTATTCGAGATGTTATGAAAACACTGTAGACTGTTTTCAGCAAGTTACAACATTGAAATGCAGAAATAAGCACTTTTCCATAAACAAGCTCTAAATCATGTTTGATGCACTCTGGATGTCCAATTTTTGCTGTGCTGTGTCTAGGTTGAGATGAAATGAACGCCGTGGACAGTTTTCAGCAAGTTGCAACATTGAAATGCAGAAATAAGCACTTTTCCATAAACAAGCTCTAAATCATGTTTGAAGCACTCTGGATAAAAAAATGTTTTTGTTATGTTTATTCGAGATGTTATGAAAACACTGTAGACTGTTTTCAGCAAGTTACAACATTGAAATGCAGAAATAAGCACTTTTCCATAAACAAGCTCTAAATCATGTTTGATGCACTCTGGATATCCAATTTTTGCTGTGCTGTGTCTAGGTTGAGATGAAATGAACACCGTGGACAGTTTTCAGCAAGTTGCAACATTGAAATGCAGAAATAAGCACTTTTCCATAAACAAGCTCTAAATCATGTTTGATGCACTCTGGATGTCCAATTTTTGCTGTGCTGTCTAGTTGAGATTAAATGAACGCCGTGGACAGTTTTCAGCAAGTTGCAACATTGAAATGCAGAAATAAGCACTTTTCCATAAACAAGCTCTAAATCATGTTTGATGCACTCTGGATATCCAATTTTTGCTGTGCTGTGTCTAGTTGAGATGAAATGAAACCGTGGACAGTTTTCAGCAAGTTGCAACATTGAAATGCAGAAATAAGCACTTTTCCATAAACAAGCTCTAAATCATGTTTGATGCACTCTGGATATCCAATTTTTGCTGTGCTGTGTCTAGGTTGAGATGAAATGAACGCCGTGGACAGTTTTCAGCAAGTTGCAACATTGAAATGCAGAAATAAGCACTTTTCCATAAACAAGCTCTAAATCATGTTTGATGCACTCTGGATAAAAAATTTTTTTGTTATGTTTATTCGAGATGTTATGAAAACACTGTAGACTGTTTTCAGCAAGTTACAACATTGAAATGCAGAAATAAGCACTTTTCCATAAACAAGCTCTAAATCATGTTTGAAGCACTCTGGATAAAAAATGTTTTTGTTATGTTTATTCGAGATGTTATGAAAACACTGTAGACTGTTTTCAGCAAGTTACAACATTGAAATGCAGAAATAAGCACTTTTCCATAAACAAGCTCTAAATCATGTTTGATGCACTCTGGATGTCCAATTTTTGCTGTGCTGTGTCTAGGTTGAGATGAAATGAACGCCGTGGACAGTTTTCAGCAAGTTGCAACATTGAAATGCAGAAATAAGCACTTTTCCATAAACAAGCTCTAAATCATGTTTGAAGCACTCTGGATAAAAAAATGTTTTTGTTATGTTTATTCGAGATGTTATGAAAACACTGTAGACTGTTTTCAGCAAGTTACAACATTGAAATGCAGAAATAAGCACTTTTCCATAAACAAGCTCTAAATCATGTTTGATGCACTCTGGATGTCCAATTTTTGCTGTGCTGTGTCTAGGTTGAGATGAAATGAACGCCGTGGACAGTTTTCAGCAAGTTGCAACATTGAAATGCAGAAATAAGCACTTTTCCATAAACAAGCTCTAAATCATGTTTGATGCACTCTGGATATCCAATTTTGCTGTGCTGTGTCTAGTTGAGATGAAATGAACACCGTGGACAGTTTTCAGCAAGTTGCAACATTGAAATGCAGAAATAAGCACTTTTCCATAAACAAGCTCTAAATCATGTTTGATGCACTCTGGATATCCAATTTTTGCTGTGCTGTGTCTAGTTGAGATGAAATGAACGCCGTGGACAGTTTTCAGCAAGTTACAACATTGAAATGCAGAAATAAGCACTTTTCCATAAACAAGCTCTAAATCATGTTTGATGCACTCTGGATATCCAATTTTTGCTGTGCTGTGTCTAGGTTGAGATGAAATGAACGCCGTGGACAGTTTTCAGCAAGTTGCAACATTGAAATGCAGAAATAAGCACTTTTCCATAAACAAGCTCTAAATCATGTTTGATGCACTCTGGATAAAAATATGTTTTTGTTATGTTTATTCGAGATGTTATGAAAACACTGTAGACTGTTTTCAGCAAGTTACAACATTGAAATGCAGAAATAAGCACTTTTCCATAAACAAGCTCTAAATCATGTTTGAAGCACTCTGGATAAAAATGTTTTTGTTATGTTTATTCGAGATGTTATGAAACCTGTAGACTGTTTTCAGCAAGTTACAACATTGAAATGCAGAAATAAGCACTTTTCCATAAACAAGCTCTAAATCATGTTTGATGCACTCTGGATATCCAATTTTTGCTGTGCTGTGTCTAGGTTGAGATGAAATGAACGCCGTGGACAGTTTTCAGCAAGTTGCAACATTGAAATGCAGAAATAAGCACTTTTCCATAAACAAGCTCTAAATCATGTTTGAAGCACTCTGGATAAAAAATGTTTTTGTTATGTTTATTCGAGATGTTATGAAAACACTGTAGACTGTTTTCAGCAAGTTACAACATTGAAATGCAGAAATAAGCACTTTTCCATAAACAAGCTCTAAATCATGTTTGATGCACTCTGGATGTCCAATTTTTGCTGTGCTGTGTCTAGGTTGAGATGAAATGAACGCCGTGGACAGTTTTCAGCAAGTTGCAACATTGAAATGCAGAAATAAGCACTTTTCCATAAACAAGCTCTAAATCATGTTTGATGCACTCTGGATATCCAATTTTTGCTGTGCTGTGTCTAGTTGAGATGAAATGAACACCGTGGACAGTTTTCAGCAAGTTGCAACATTGAAATGCAGAAATAAGCACTTTTCCATAAACAAGCTCTAAATCATGTTTGATGCACTCTGGATAAAAAAATTTTTTGTTATGTTTATTCGAGATGTTATGAAAACACTGTAGACTGTTTCAGCAAGTTACAAGCATTGATAATGCAGAAATAAGCACTTTTCCATAAACAAGCTCTAAATCATGTTTGAAGCACTCTGGATAAAAAAATGTTTTGTTATGTTTATTCGAGATGTTATGAAAACACTGTAGACTGTTTTCAGCAAGTTACAACATTGAAATGCAGAAATAAGCACTTTTCCATAAACAAGCTCTAAATCATGTTTGATGCACTCTGGATGTCCAATTTTGCTGTGCTGTGTCTAGGTTGAGATGAAATGAACGCCGTGGACAGTTTTCAGCAAGTTGCAACATTGAAATGCAGAAATAAGCACTTTTCCATAAACAAGCTCTAAATCATGTTTGAAGCACTCTGGATAAAAAAATGTTTTTGTTATGTTTATTCGAGATGTTATGAAAACACTGTAGACTGTTTTCAGCAAGTTACAACATTGAAATGCAGAAATAAGCACTTTTCCATAAACAAGCTCTAAATCATGTTTGAAGCACTCTGGATAAAAAATTTTTTGCTGTGTTTATTCGAGATGTTATGAACACCGTAGACTGTTTTCAGCAAGTTACAACATTGAAATGCAGAAATAAGCACTTTTCCATAAACAAGCTCTAAATCATGTTTGATGCACTCTGGATGTCAAATTTTTGCTGTGCTGGTCTAGTTGAGATGAAATGAACACCGTGGACAGTTTTCAGCAAGTTGCAACATTGAAATGCAGAAATAAGCACTTTTCCATAAACAAGCTCTAAATCATGTTTGGTTTGAAGCACTCTGGATAAAAAATTGTTTTTGTATGTTTATTCGAGATGTTATGAAAACACTGTAGACTGTTTTCAGCAAGTTACAACATTGAAATGCAGAAATAAGCACTTTTCCATAAACAAGCTCTAAATCATGTTTGATGCACTCTGGATGTCCAATTTTTGCTGTGCTGTGTCTAGGGAGATGAAATGAACACCGTGGACAGTTTTCAGCAGTTGCAAATGAAATGAGAAAGCAGAAATAAGCACTTTTCCATAACAAGCTCTAAATCATGTTTGATGCACTCTGGATCCAATTTTTGCTGTGCTGTGTCTAGTTGAGATGAAATGAACGCCGTGGAAGTTTTCAGCAGTTAGTTGCAACATTGAAATGCAGAAATAAGCACTTTTCCATAAACAAGCTCTAAATCATGTTTGATGCACTCTGGATATCCAATTTTGCTGTGCTGTGTTTAGTTTGAGATGAAATGAACGCCGTGGACAGTTTTCAGCAAGTTGCAACATTGAAATGCAGAAATAAGCACTTTTCCATAAACAAGCTCTAAATCATGTTTGATGCACTCTGGATGTCCAATTTTTGCTGTGCTGTGTCTAGTTGAGATGAAATGAACACGTGGACAGTTTTCAGCAAGTTGCAACATTGAAATGCAGAAATAAGCACTTTTCCATAAACAAGCTCTAAATCATGTTTGAAGCACTCTGGATAAAAAATGTTTTTGTTGTTTTATTCGAGATGTAATGAAAACACTGTAGACTGTTTTCAGCAAGTTAAACATTGAAATGCAGAAATAAGCACTTTTCCATAAACAAGCTCTAAATCATGTTTGATGCACTCTGGATAAAAAAATTTTTGTTATGTTATTCGAGATGTATGAAACACTGTGGACGTTTTCAGCAAGTTGCAACATTGAAATGCAGAAATAAGCACTTTTCCATAAACAAGCTCTAAATCATGTTTGATGCACTCTGGATGTCCAATTTTTGCTTGCTGTGTCTAGTTGAGATGAAATGAACACCGTGGACAGTTTTCAGCAAGTTGCAACATTGAAATGCAGAAATAAGCACTTTTCCATAAACAAGCTCTAAATCATGTTTGAAGCACTCTGGATAAAAAAATTTTTTTGTTGGTTTATTCGAGATGAAATGAAAACACCGTGGACTGTTTTCAGCAAGTTGCAACATTGAAATGCAGAAATAAGCACTTTCCATAAACAAGCTCTAAATCATGTTTGATGCACTCTGGATGTCCAATTTGTGCTGTGCTGTGTCTAGTTGAGATGAAATGAACGCCGTGGACAGTTTTCAGCAAGTTGCAACATTGAAATGCAGAAATAAGCACTTTTCCATAAACAAGCTCTAAATCATGTTTGATGCACTCTGGATGTCCAATTTTGCTGTGCTGTGTCTAGGTTGAGATGAAATGAACACCGTGGACAGTTTTCAGCAAGTTGCAACATTGAAATGCAGAAATAAGCACTTTTCCATAAACAAGCTCTAAATCATGTTTGAAGCACTCTGGATAAAAAATTTTTTGTTATGTTTATTCGAGATGTTATGAAAAACTGTAGACTGTTTTCAGCAAGTTACAACATTGAAATGCAGAAATAAGCACTTTTCCATAAACAAGCTCTAAATCATGTTTGAGCACTCTGGATAAAAAATGTTTTTGTTATGTTTATTCGAGATGTTATGAAAACACTGTAGACTGTTTTCAGCAAGTTACAACATTGAAATGCAGAAATAAGCACTTTTCCATAAACAAGCTCTAAATCATGTTTGATGCACTCTGGATGTCCAATTTTGCTGTGCTGTGTCTAGGTTGAGATGAAATGAACACCGTGGACAGTTTTCAGCAAGTTGCAACATTGAAATGCAGAAATAAGCACTTTTCCATAAACAAGCTCTAAATCATGTTTGATGCACTCTGGATATCCAATTTTGCTGTGCTGTGTCTAGGTTGAGATGAAATGAACGCCGTGGACAGTTTTCAGCAAGTTGCAACATTGAAATGCAGAAATAAGCACTTTTCCATAAGCTCTAAATCATGTTTGAAGCACTCTGGATAAAAAATGTTTTTGTTATGTTTATTCGAGATGTTATGAAAACAGATGTGTTTTCAGCAAGTTACAACATTGAAATGCAGAAATAAGCACTTTTCCATAAACAAGCTCTAAATCATGTTTGAAGCACTCTGGATAAAAAAATGTTTTTGTTATGTTTATTCGAGATGTTATGAAAACACTGTGGACTGTTTTCAGCAAGTGCAACATTGAAATGCAGAAATAAGCACTTTTCCATAAACAAGCTCTAAATCATGTTTGATGCACTCTGGATGTCCAATTTTGCTGTGCTGTGTCTAGTTGAGATGAAATGAACACCGTGGACAGTTTTCAGCAAGTTGCAACATTGAAATGCAGAAATAAGCACTTTTCCATAAACAAGCTCTAAATCATGTTTGAAGCACTCTGGATATAAAAAATTTTTTGTTATGTTTATTCGAGATGTTTGAAAACACTGTGTAGACTGTTTTCAGCAAGTTACAACATTGAAATGCAGAAATAAGCACTTTTCCATAAACAAGCTCTAAATCATGTTTGATGCACTCTGGATGTCCAATTTTGCTGTGCTGTGTCTAGGTTGAGATGAAATGAACACCGTGGACAGTTTTCAGCAAGTTGCAACATTGAAATGCAGAAATAAGCACTTTTCCATAAACAAGCTCTAAATCATGTTTGATGCACTCTGGATATCCAATTTGCTGTGCTGTGTCTAGTTGAGATGAAATGAACACCGTGGACTTGTTTTCAGCAAGTTGCAACATTGAAATGCAGAAATAAGCACTTTTCCATAAACAAGCTCTAAATCATGTTTGATGCACTCTGGATAAAAATTTTTTTGTGGTTTATCGAGATTTAGATGAAACACTGTAGACTGTTTTCAGCAAGTTGCAACATTGAAAGAAAAGAAATAAGCACTTTCCATAAACAAGCTCTAAATCATGTTTGATGCACTGGATAAAAAATGTTTTTGTTATGTTTATTCGAGATGTTATGAAAACACTGTAGACTGTTTTCAGCAAGTTGCAACATTGAAATGCAGAAATAAGCACTTTTCCATAAACAAGCTCTAAATCATGTTTGATGCACTCTGGATGTCCAATTTTTGCTGTGCTGTGTCTAGGTTGAGATGAAATGAACGCCGTGGACAGTTTTCAGCAAGTTGCAACATTGAAATGCAGAAATAAGCACTTTTCCATAAACAAGCTCTAAATCATGTTTGAAGCACTCTGGATAAAAAATGTTTTGGGTTGTTTATTCGAGATGTTATGAAAACACTGTAGACTGTTTTCAGCAAGTTAAACATTGAAATGCAGAAATAAGCACTTTTCCATAAACAAGCTCTAAATCATGTTTGAAGCACTCTGGATAAAAAATGTTTTTGTATGTTTATTCGAGATGTTATGAACACTGTAGACTGTTTTCAGCAAGTTACAACATTGAAATGCAGAAATAAGCACTTTTCCATAAACAAGCTCTAAATCATGTTTGATGCACTCTGGATATCCAATTTTTGCTGTGCTGTGTCTAGGTTGAGATGAAATGAACGCCGTGGACAGTTTTCAGCAAGTTGCAACATTGAAATGCAGAAATAAGCACTTTTCCATAAACAAGCTCTAAATCATGTTTGATGCACTCTGGATAAAAATTTTTGCTGTGCTGTGTGTCTAGGTTGAGATGAAATGAACACGTGGACAGTTTTCAGCAAGTTGCAACATTGAAATGCAGAAATAAGCACTTTTCCATAAACAAGCTCTAAATCATGTTTGAAGCACTCTGGAAAAAAATTTTTTTGTTGTTATTCGAGATGTATGAAAAACCGTGGACTGTTTTCAGCAAGTTACAACATTGAAATGCAGAAATAAGCACTTTCCATAAACAAGCTCTAAATCATGTTTGAAGCACTCTGGATAAAAAATGTTTTTGTTATGTTTATTCGAGATGTTATGAAAACACTGTAGACTGTTTTCAGCAAGTTACAACATTGAAATGCAGAAATAAGCACTTTTCCATAAACAAGCTCTAAATCATGTTTGATGCACTCTGGATGTCCAATTTTTGCTGTGCTGTGTCTAGTTGAGATGAAATGAATGACCGTGGACAGTTTTCAGCAAGTTGCAACTGAAATGCAGAAATAAGCACTTTTCCATAAAACAAGCTCTAAATCATGTTTGAAGCACTCTGGATAAAAAATTTTTTTGTTATGTTATTCGAGATTTATGAAAAACACTGTAGACTTTTTCAGCAAGTTACAACATTGAAATGCAGAAATAGCACTTTTCCATAAACAAGCTCTAAATCATGTTTGATGCACTCTGGATGTCCAATTTTGCTGTGCTGTGTCTAGTTGAGATGAAATGAACGCCGTGGACAGTTTTCAGCAAGTTGCAACATTGAAATGCAGAAATAAGCACTTTTCCATAAACAAGCTCTAAATCATGTTTGATGCACTCTGGATGTCCATTTTTGCTGTGCTGTGTCTAGGTTGAGATGAAATGAACGCCCTGTGGACAGTTTTTCAGCAAGTTGCAACATTGAAATGCAGAAATAAGCACTTTTTCCATAAACAAGCTCTAAATCATGTTTGAAGCACTCTGGATAAAAAATGTTTTTGTTATGTTTATTCGAGATGTTATGAAAACACTGTAGACCGTTTTCAGCAAGTTACAACATTGAATGCAGAAATAAGCACTTTTCCATAAACAAGCTCTAAATCCTTGTTTGATGCACTCTGGATATCCAATTTTTGCTTTGTGCATGGTCTAGGTTGAGATGAAATGAACAGCCGTGGACAGTTTTTCAGCAAGTTGCAACATTGAAATGCAGAAATAAGCACTTTCCATAAACAAGCTCTAAATCATGTTTGATGCACTCTGGATATCCAATTTTGCTGTGCTTGTGTCTAGGTTGAGATGAAATGAACGCCGTGGACAGTTTTCAGCAAGTTGCAACATTGAAATGCAGAAAATAAGCACTTTTCCATAAACAAGCTCTAAATCATGTTTGAAGCACTCTGGATAAAAAAATGTTTTTGTTATGTTTATGCGAGATGTATGAAAACACTGTAGACTGTTTCAGCAAGTTACAACATTGAAATGCAGAAATAAGCACTTTTCCATAAACAAGCTCTAAATCATGTTTGATGCACTCTGGATAAAAAATGTTTTGTTATGTGTATTCGAGATGTTATGAGATGAAACACCGTTTCAGTTTTTCAGCAAGTTGCAACATTGAAATGCAGAAATAAGCACTTTTCCATAAACAAGCTCTAAATCATGTTTGAAGCACTCTGGATAAAAAATGTTTTGTTGTTTATTCGAGATGTATGAAACACTGTAGACTGTTTCAGCAAGTTACAACATTGAAATGCAGAAATAAGCACTTTTCCATAAACAAGCTCTAAATCATGTTTGATGCACTCTGGATGTCCAATTTTTGCTGTGCTGTGTCTAGGTTGAGATGAAATGAACGCCGTGGACAGTTTTCAGCAAGTTGCAACATTGAAATGCAGAAATAAGCACTTTTCCATAAACAAGCTCTAAATCATGTTTGATGCACTCTGGATATCCAATTTTGTGTTGCTGGGTTAGGTGAGATGAAATGAACACCGTGGACGTTTTCAGCAAGTTGCAACATTGAAATGGAAAGAAATAAGCACTTTTCATAAACAAGCTCTAAATCATGTTTGAAGCACTCTGGATAAAAAATGTTTTTGTTATGTTTATTCGAGATGTTATGAAAACACTGTAGACTGTTTCAGCAAGTTACAAACATTGAACTGCAGAAATAAGCACTTTTCCATAAACAAGCTCTAAATCATGTTTGATGCACTCTGGATAAAAAATTTTTGTTATGGTTTATTCGAGATGAAATGAAAACACTGTAGACAGTTTTCAGCAAGTTACAACATTGAAATGCAGAAATAAGCACTTTCCATAAACAAGCTCTAAATCATGTTTGATGCACTCTGGATGTCAAATTTGTGCTGTGCTGTGTCTAGGTTGAGATGAAATGAACACTGTGGACAGTTTTCAGCAAGTTGCAACATTGAAATGCAGAAATAAGCACTTTTCCATAAAAAGCTCTAAATCATGTTTGAAGCACTCTGGATATCCAATTTTTTGTGCTGTGTTATTCGAGAGTTATGAAAAACCCTGTAGACTGTTTTCAGCAAGTTACAACATGAAATGCAGAAATAAGCACTTTTCCATAAACAAGCTCTTAAATCATGTTTGAAGCACTCTGGATATCAATGTTTTGCTGTGCTGTGTTATAGTTGAGATGATGAAATGAACACCTGGACAGTTTTCAGCAAGTTAAAACATTGAAATGCAGAAAGAAGCACATTTGCCATAACAAGACTCTAAATCATGTTTTATGCACTCCATGGATGTCCATTTTCGCTGTGCTGTGTCTAGGTTGAGATGAAATGAACAGCCGGGCTAGGTACAGTTTTCAGCAACTGTTGCAACATTGAAATGCAGAAATAAGCACTTTTCCATAAACAAGCTCTAAATCATGTTTGATGCACTCTGGATTAAAAATTTTTGTTATTGTGTTATTCTGAGATGTTAATGAAAACACCGTAGACTGTTTTCAGCAAGTTACAACATTGAAATGCAGAAATAAGCACTTTTCCATAAACAAGCTCTAAATCATGTTTGATGCACTCTGGATGTCAATTTTGCTGTGCTGTGTCTGTCTAGTTGAGATGAAGAACGCCGTGGACAGTTTTCAGCAAGTTGACAACATTGAAATGCAGAAATAAGCACTTTTCCATAAACAAGCTCTAAATCATGTTTGAAGCACTCTGGAAAAAAATGTTTTTTTGTTATGTTTATTCGATGATGGAAAAACACTGTGGACAGTTTTCAGCAAGTTACAACATTGAAAGCAGAAATAAGCACTTTTCCATAAACAGCTCTAAATCATGTTTGAGCACTCTGGATAAAAAAATGTTTTTGTTATGTTTATTCGAGATGTTATGAAAACACTGTAGACTGTTTTCAGCAAGTTACAACATTGAAATGCAGAAATAAGCACTTTTCCATAAACAAGCTCTAAATCATGTTTGAAGCACTCGGGATAAAAAAATGTTTTTGTTGTTTATCGAGATGTAAATGAAAACACTGAGACTGTTTTCAGCAAGTTGGTACAACATTGAAATGCAGAAATAAGCACTTTTCCATAAACAAGCTCTAAATCATGTTTGTTGATGCACTCTGGATGTCCAATTTTTGCGGTGCTGTGTCTAGGTTGAGATGAAATGAACGCCGTGGAAGTTTTCAGCAAGTTGCAACATTGAAATGCAGAAATAAGCACTTTTCCATAAACAAGCTCTAAATCATGTTTGAGCACTCTGGGATAAAAAAATGTTTTGGGGTTTTTATCGAGATGTTATGAAAAACACTTAGACAGTTTTCAGCAAGTTACAACATTGAAATGCAGAAATAAGCACTTTTCCATAAACAAGCTCTAAATCATGTTGAGGCACTCTGGTTCCAATTTTTGCTGTGCTGTGTCTAGGTTGAGATGAATGAACGCCGTGGAAGTTTTCAGCAAGTTGCAACATTGAAATGCAGAAATAAGCACTTTTCCATTAAAAAGCTCTAAATCATGTTTGAAGCACTCTGGATAAAAAAAATGTTTTTGTTATGTTTATTCGAGAGGTATGAAAACTGTGTAGACTGTTTCAGCAAGTTACAAAATTGAAATGCAGAAATAGAAATAAGCACTTTTCCATAAACAAGCTCTAAATCATGTTGATGCACTCTGGATATCCATTTTTGCTGTGCTGTGTCTAGTTGAGATGAATGAACGCCGGGACAGTTTCAGCAAGTTGCAACATTGAAATGCAGAAATAAGCACTTTTCCATAAACAAGCTCTAATCATGTTGATGCACTCTGGATATCCAATTTTTGCTGTGCGTGTGTCTAGGTTGAGATGAAATGAAGCCGCGTGGACAGTTTTTCAGCAAGTTGCAACATTGATTGAAA
>NW_022262005.1:0-80650 GCF_002021735.2 Oncorhynchus kisutch
TGAAAACACTTGTAGACTTTTTCAGCAGTTACAACATTGAAATGCAGAAATAAGCACTTTCCATAAACAGCTCTAAATCATGTTTGAAGCACTCTGGATATTCAATTTTTGCTGTGCTGTGTAGGTTGAGATGAAAACACGTGGACAGTTTTCAGCAAGTTACAACATTGAAATGCAGAAATAAGCACTTTTCCATAAACAAGCTCTAAATCATGTTTGATGCACTCTGGATATCCAATTTTTGCTGTGCTGTGTCTAGGTTGAGATGAAATGAACGCCGTGGACAGTTTTCAGCAAGTTGAAACATTGAAATGCAGAAATAAGCACTTCCATAAAACAAGCTCTAAATCATGTTTGAAGCACTCTGGATAAAAAAATGTTTTTGTTTATGTTTATTCGAGATGTTATGAAAACACTGTAGACTGTTTCAGCAAGTTACAACATTGAAATGCAGAAATAAGCACTTTTCCATAAACAAGCTCTAAATCATGTTTGATGCACTCTGGATAGATGTGGTGTCTAGGTTGAGATGAAATGAACGCCGTGGACAGTTTTCAGCAAGTTGAAACATTGAAATGCAGAAATAAGCACTTTCCATAAAACAAGCTCTAAATCATGTTTGAAGCACTCTGGATAAAAAATGTTTTTGTTATGTTATTCGAGATGTTATGAAAACACTGTAGACTGTTTTCAGCAAGTTACAACATTGAAATGCAGAAATAAGCACTTTTCCATAAACAAGCTCTAAATCATGTTTGATGCACTCTGGATATCCAATTTTTGCTGTGCTGTGTCTAGGTTGAGATGAAATGAACGCCGTGGACAGTTTTCAGCAAGTTGAAACATTGAAATGCAGAAATAAGCACTTTTCCATAAACAAGCTCTAAATCATGTTTGAAGCACTCTGGATAAAAAAATGTTTTGTTATGTTTATTCGAGATGTTATGAAAACACTGTAGACTGTTTTCAGCAAGTTACAACATTGAAATGCAGAAATAAGCACTTTTCCATAAACAAGCTCTAAATCATGTTTGATGCACTCTGGATATCCATTTTTGCTGTGCTGTGTCTAGGTTGAGATGAAATGAACGCCGTGGACAGTTTTCAGCAAGTTGAAACATTGAAATGCAGAAATAAGCACTTTTCCATAAACAAGCTCTAAATCATGTTTGAAGCACTCTGGATAAAAAATGTTTTTGTTATGTTATTCGAGATGTTATGAAAACACTGTAGACTGTTTTCAGCAAGTTACAACATTGAAATGCAGAAATAAGCACTTTTCCATAAACAAGCTCTAAATCATGTTTGATGCACTCTGGATATCCAATTTTTGCTGTGCTGTGTCTAGGTTGAGATGAAATGAACGCCGTGGACAGTTTTCAGCAAGTTGAAAATTGAAATGCAGAAATAAGCACTTTTCCATAAACAAGCTCTAAATCATGTTTGAAGCACTCTGGATAAAAAAATGTTTGGTATGTTTATTCGAGGTTTGAAAACACTGTAGACTGTTTTCAGCAAGTTACAACATTGAAATGCAGAAATAAGCACTTTTCCATAAACAAGCTCTAAATCATGTTTGAGCACTCTGGATAAAAAATGTTTTTGTATGTTTATTCGAGATGTTATGAAAACACTGTAGACTGTTTTCAGCAAGTTACAACATTGAAATGCAGAAATAAGCACTTTTCCATAAACAAGCTCTAAATCATGTTTGATGCACTCTGGATATCCAATTTTTGCTGCTGTGTCTAGGTGAGATGAAATGAACGCCGTACAGTTTTCAGCAAGTTGCAACATTGAAATGCAGAAATAAGCACTTTTCCATAAACAAGCTCTAAATCATGTTTGATGCACTCTGGATATCCAATTTTGCTGTGCTGTGTCTAGGTTGAGATGAAATGAACGCCGTGGACAGTTTTCAGCAAGTTGCAACATTGAAATGCAGAAATAAGCACTTTTCCATAAACAAGCTCTAAATCATGTTTGAAGCACTCTGGATAAAAAATGTTTTTGTTATGTTTATTCGAGATGTTATGAAAACACTGTAGACTGTTTTCAGCAAGTTACAACATTGAAATGCAGAAATAAGCACTTTCCATAAACAAGCTCTAAATCATGTTTGATGCACTCTGGATATCCAATTTTTGCTGTGCTGTGTCTAGGTTGAGATGAAATGAACGCCGTGGACAGTTTTCAGCAAGTTGAACATTGAAATGCAAAAATAAGCACTTTTCCATAAACAAGCTCTAAATCATGTTTGAAGCACTCTGGATAAAAAATGTTTTTGTTATGTTTATTCGAGATGTTATGAAAACACTGTAGACTGTTTCAGCAAGTTACAACATTGAAATGCAGAAATAAGCACTTTTCCATAAACAAGCTCTAAATCATGTTTGATGCACTCTGGATATCCAATTTTGCTGTGCTGTGTCTAGGGTTGAGATGAAATGAACGCCGTGGACAGTTTTCAGCAAGTTGCAAGCCATTGAAATGCAAAAATAAGCACTTTTCCATAAACAAGCTCTAAATCATGTTTGAAGCACTCTGGATAAAAAAATGTTTTTTGTTATGTTTATTCGAGATGTTATGAAAACACTGTAGACTGTTTTCCAGCAAGTTACAACATTGAAATGCAGAAATAAGCACTTTTTCCATAAACAAGCTCTAAATCATGTTTGATGCACTCTGGATATCCAATTTTTGCTGTGCTGTGTCCTAGGTTGAGATGAAATGAACGCCGTGGACAGTTTTCAGCAAGTTGAAACATTGAAATGCAAAATAAGCACTTTTCCATAAACAAGGCTCTAAATCATGTTTGAAGCACTCTGGAATAAAAAATGTTTTTGTTATGTTTATTCGAGATGTTATGAAAACACTGTAGACTGTTTTCAGCAAGTTACAACATTGAATGCAGAAATAAGCACTTTTCCATAAACAAGCTCTAAATCATGTTTGATGCACTCTGGATATCCAATTTTTGCTGTGCTGTGTCTAGGTTGAGATGAAATGAACGCCGTGGACAGTTTTCAGCAAGTTGAAACATTGAAATGCAGAAATAAGCACTTTTCCATAAACAAGCTCTAAATCATGTTTGATGCACTCTGGATATCCAATTTTGCTGTGCTGTGTCTAGGTTGAGATGAAATGAACGCCGTGGACAGTTTTCAGCAAGTTGCAACATTGAAATGCAGAAATAAGCACTTTTCCATAAACAAGCTCTAAATCATGTTTGAAGCACTCTGGATAAAAAATGTTTTGTTATGTTTATTGAGATGTTATGAAAACACTGTAGACTGTTTTCAGCAAGTTACAACATTGAAATGCAGAAATAAGCACTTTTCCATAAACAAGCTCTAAATCATGTTTGATGCACTCTGGAATCCAATTTTGCTGTGCTGTGTCTAGGTTGAGATGAAATGAACGCCGTGGACAGTTTTCAGCAAGTTGAAACATTGAAATGCAGAAATAAGCACTTTTCCATAAACAAGCTCTAAATCATGTTTGAAGCACTCTGGATAAAAAATGTTTTTTGTTATGTTTATTCGAGATGTTATGAAAACACGTGTAGACTGTTTTCAGCAAGTTACAACATTGAAATGCAGAAATAGCACTTTTCCATAAACAAAGCTCTAAATCATGTTTTGATGCACTCTGGATGTCCAATTTTTGCTGTGCTGTGTCTAGGTTTGAGATGAAATGAACGCCGTGGACAGTTTTCAGCAAGTTGACAACATTGAAATGCAGAAATAAGCACTTTTCCCATAAACAAGCTCTAAATCATGTTTGGCATGCACTCTTGGATATCCAATTTTTGCTGTGCTGTGTCTAGGTTGCAGATGAAATGAACGGCCGTGGACAGTTTTCAGCAAAGTTGAAACATTGAACTGCAGGAAATAAGCACTTTTTCCATAACCCAAGGCTCTAAATCATGTTCGAAGGTCACTCTGGATAAAAAATGTGTTTGTGTTGATGTTGTCTCGGTGAGATGTTATGTGAAATGACGACTTGGGACGTTTTCAGGCAAGTTTGCCACATTGAAATGCAGAAATAAGCACTTTTCCATAAACAAGCTCTAAATCATGTTTGATGCACTCTGGATATCCAATTTTGCCTGTTGGCTGTGTCTAGGTTGAGATGAAATGAACGCCAGTGGGACAGTTTCCGCGTTGAAACATTGAAATGCAAGAAATAAGCCACTTTTCCATAAACAAGCTCTAATCATGTTTGAAGCGCACTCTGGAATAAAAAATGTTTTTGTTATGTTATTCGAGATGTATGTGAAACAACTGTAGACTGTTTTCAGCAATTAACAACATTGAAATGCAGAAATAAGCACTTTTCCATAAACAAGCTCTAAATCATGTTGATGCACTCTGGATATCCAATTTTGCTGTGCTGTGTCTAGGTTGAGATGAAATGAACGGCCTGGACAGTATTGCAGCAAGTTGCAACATTGAATGCAGAAATAGCACTTTTCCATAAACAAGCTCTAATCATGTTTGAAGCACTCTGGAATAAAAAATGTTTTTGTTATGTTTATTCGAGATGTATGAAAACACTGTAGACTGTTTTCAGCAAGTTACAACATTGAAATGCAGAAATAAGCACTTTTCCATAAACAAGCTCTAAATCATGTTTGATGCACTCTGGATATCCAATTTTTGCTGTGCTGTGTCTAGGTTGAGATGAAATGAACGCCGTGGACAGTTTTCAGCAAGTTGAAACATTGAAATGCAAAAATAAGCACTTTTCCATAAACAAGCTCTAAATCATGTTTGAAGCACTCTGGAATAAAAAATGTTTTTGTTATGTTTATTCGAGATGTTATGAAAACACTGTAGACTGTTTTCAGCAAGTTACAACATTGAAATGCAGAAATAAGCACTTTTCCATAAACAAGCTCTAAATCATGTTTGATGCACTCTGGATATCCAATTTTTGCTGTGCTGTGTCTAGGTTGAGATGAAATGAACGCCGTGGACAGTTTTCAGCAAGTTGAAACATTGAAATGCAAAATAAGCACTTTCCATAAACAAGCTCTAAAATCATGTTTGAAGCACTCTGGAATAAAAAATGTTTTTGTTATGTTTATTCGAGATGTTATGAAAACACTGTAGACTGTTTTCAGCAAGTTACAACATTGAAATGCAGAAATAAGCACTTTTCCATAAACAAGCTCTAAATCATGTTGATGCACTCTGGATATCCAATTTTTGCTGTGCTGTGTCTAGGTTGAGATGAAATGAACGCCGTGGACAGTTTTCAGCAAGTTGAAACATTGAAATGCAAAATAAGCACTTTTCCATAAACAAGCTCTAAATCATGTTTGAAGCACTCTGGAATAAAAATGTTTTGTTATGTTTATTCGAGATGTTATGAAAACACTGTAGACTGTTTTCAGCAAGTTACAACATTGAAATGCAGAAATAAGCACTTTTCCCTAAACAAGCTCTAAATCATGTTTGATGCACTCTGGATATCCAATTTTTGCTGTGCTGTGTCTAGGTTGAGATGAAATGAACGCCGTGGACAGTTTTCAGCAAGTTGAAACATTGAAATGCAGAAATAAGCACTTTTCCATAAACAAGCTCTAAATCATGTTTGAAGCACTCTGGAATAAAAAATGTTTTTGTTATGTTATTCGAGATGTTATGAAAACACTGTAGACTGTTTTCAGCAAGTTACAACATTGAAATGCAGAAATAAGCACTTTTCCATAAACAAGCTCTAAAATCATGTTTGATGCACTCTGGATAAAAAAATGTTTTTTGTTATGTTTATTCGAGATGTTATGAAAACCACTGTAGACTGTTTTCAGCAAGTTACAACATTGAAATGCAGAAATAAGCACTTTTCCATAAACAAGCTCTAAATCATGTTTGATGCACTCTGGATATCCAATTTTTGCTGTGCTGTGTCTAGGTTGAGATGAAATGAACGCCGTGGACAGTTTTCAGCAAGTTGCAAACATTGAAATGCAGAAATAAGCACTTTTCCATAAACAAGCTCTAAATCATGTTTGATGCACTCTGGATATCCAATTTTGCTGTGCTGTGTATAGGTTGAGATGAAATGAACGCCGTGGACAGTTTTCAGCAAGTTGAGAACATTGAAATGCAGAAATAAGCACTTTTCCATAAACAAGCTCTAAATCATGTTGAAGCACTCTGGATAAAAAATGTTTTTGTTATGTTTATTCGAGATGTTATGAAACACACTGTAGACTGTTTTCAGCAAGTTTACAACATTGAAATGCAGAAATAAGCACTTTTCCATAAACAAGCTCTAAATCATGTTTGATGCACTCTGGATATCCAATTTTTGCGTGTGCTGTGTCTAGGTTGAGATGAAATGAACGCCGTGGACAGTTTTCAGCAAGTTGCAACATTGAAATGCAGAAATAAGCACTTTTCCATAAACAAGCTCTAAATCATGTTTGAAGCATTCTGGATAAAAAAATGTTTTTGTTATGTTTATTCGGAGATGTTATGAAAACACTGTAGACTGTTTTCAGCAAGTTAAACATTGAAATGCAGAAATAAGCACTTTTCCATAAACAAGCTCTAAATCATGTTGATGCACTCTGGATATCCAATTTTTGCTGTGCTGTGTCTAGGTTGAGATGAAATGAACGCCGTGGACAGTTTTCAGCAAGTTGCAACATTGAAATGCAGAAATAAGCACTTTTCCATAAACAAGCTCTAAATCATGTTTGAAGCACTCTGGAATAAAAAATGTTTTTGTTATGTTTATTCGAGATGTTTGAAAACACTGTAGACTGTTTTCAGCAAGTACAACATTGAAATGCAGAAATAAGCACTTTCCATAAACAAGCTCTAAATCATGTTTGATGCACTCTGGATATCCAATTTTTGCTGTGCTGGTGTCTAGGTTGAGATGAAATGAACGCCGTGGACAGTTTTCAGCAAGTTGCAAACATTGAAATGCAGAAAATAAGCACTTTTCCATAAACAAGCTCTAAATCATGTTTGATGCACTCTGGATATCCAATTTTTGCTGTGCTGTGTCTAGGTTGAGATGAAATGAACGCCGTGGACAGTTTTCAGCAAGTTGCAACATTGAAATGCAGAAATAAGCACTTTTCCATAAACAAGCTCTAAATCATGTTTGAAGCACTCTGGATAAAAAATGTTTTTGTTATGTTTATTCGAGATGTTATGAAAACACTGTAGACTGTTTTCAGCAAGTTACAACATTGAAATGCAGAAATAAGCACTTTTCCATAAACAAGCTCTAAATCATGTTTGATGCACTCTGGATATCCAATTTTTGCTGTGCTGTGTCTAGGTTGAGATGAAATGAACGCCGTGGACAGTTTTCAGCAAGTTGAAACATTGAAATGCAGAAATAAGCACTTTTCCATAAACAAGCTCTAAATCATGTTTGAAGCACTCTGGATAAAAAATGTTTTTGTTATGTTTATTCGAGATGTTATGAAAACACTGTAGACTGTTTTCAGCAAGTTACAACATTGAAATGCAGAAATAAGCACTTTTCCATAAACAAGCTCTAAATCATGTTTGATGCACTCTGGATATCCAATTTTTGCTGTGCTGTGTCTAGGTTGAGATGAAATGAACGCCGTGGACAGTTTTCAGCAAGTTGCAACATTGAAATGCAGAAATAAGCACTTTTCCATAAACAAGCTCTAAATCATGTTTGAAGCACTCTGGATAAAAAATGTTTTTGTTATGTTTATTCGAGATGTTATGAAAACACTGTAGACTGTTTTCAGCAAGTTACAACATTGAAATGCAGAAATAAGCACTTTTCCATAAACAAGCTCTAAATCATGTTTGATGCACTCTGGATAAAAAATTTTTTGTTATGTTATTCGAGATGAAATGAAACGCTGTGGACAGTTTTCAGCAAGTTACAACATTGAAATGCAGAAATAAGCACTTTTCCATAAACAAGCTCTAAATCATGTTTGATGCACTCTGGATATCCAATTTTTGCTGTGCTGTGTCTAGGTTGAGATGAAATGAACACCGTGGACAGTTTTCAGCAAGTTGCAACATTGAAATGCAGAAATAAGCACTTTTCCATAAACAAGCTCTAAATCATGTTTGATGCACTCTGGATATCCAATTTTTGCTGTGCTGTGTCTAGGTTGAGATGAAATGAACGCCGTGGACAGTTTTCAGCAAGTTGAAACATTGAAATGCAGAAATAAGCACTTTTCCATAAACAAGCTCTAAATCATGTTTGAAGCACTCTGGATAAAAAATGTTTTTGTTATGTTTATTCGAGATGTTATGAAAACACTGTAGACTGTTTTCAGCAAGTTACAACATTGAAATGCAGAAATAAGCACTTTTCCATAAACAAGCTCTAAATCATGTTTGATGCACTCTGGATATCCAATTTTGCTGTGCTGTGTCTAGGTTGAGATGAAATGAACGCCGTGGACAGTTTTCAGCAAGTTGAAACATTGAAATGCAGAAATAAGCACTTTTCCATAAACAAGCTCTAAATCATGTTTGAAGCACTCTGGATAAAAAATTTTTGTTATGTTTATTCGAGATGTTATGAAAACACTGTAGACTGTTTTCAGCAAGTTACAACATTGAAATGCAGAAATAAGCACTTTTCCATAAACAAGCTCTAAATCATGTTTGATGCACTCTGGATATCCAATTTTTGCTGTGCTGTGTCTAGGTTGAGATGAAATGAACGCCGTGGACAGTTTTCAGCAAGTTGCAACATTGAAATGCAGAAATAAGCACTTTTCCATAAACAAGCTCTAAATCATGTTTGAAGCACTCTGGATAAAAAATGTTTTTGTTATGTTTATTCGAGATGTTATGAAAACACTGTAGACTGTTTTCAGCAAGTTACAACATTGAAATGCAGAAATAAGCACTTTTCCATAAACAAGCTCTAAATCATGTTTGATGCACTCTGGATATCCAATTTTTGCTGTGCTGTGTCTAGGTTGAGATGAAATGAACGCCGTGGACAGTTTTCAGCAAGTTGCAACATTGAAATGCAGAAATAAGCACTTTTCCATAAACAAGCTCTAAATCATGTTTGAAGCACTCTGGATAAAAAATGTTTTTGTTATGTTTATTCGAGATGTTATGAAAACACTGTAGACTGTTTTCAGCAAGTTACAACATTGAAATGCAGAAATAAGCACTTTTCCATAAACAAGCTCTAAATCATGTTTGATGCACTCTGGATATCCAATTTTTGCTGTGCTGTGTCTAGGTTGAGATGAAATGAACGCCGTGGACAGTTTTCAGCAAGTTGCAACATTGAAATGCAGAAATAAGCACTTTTCCATAAACAAGCTCTAAATCATGTTTGATGCACTCTGGATATCCAATTTTTGCTGTGCTGTGTCTAGGTTGAGATGAAATGAACGCCGTGGACAGTTTTCAGCAAGTTGCAACATTGAAATGCAGAAATAAGCACTTTTCCATAAACAAGCTCTAAATCATGTTTGAAGCACTCTGGATAAAAAATTTTTGTTATGTTTATTCGAGATGTTATGAAAACACTGTAGACTGTTTTCAGCAAGTTACAACATTGAAATGCAGAAATAAGCACTTTTCCATAAACAAGCTCTAAATCATGTTTGATGCACTCTGGATATCCAATTTTTGCTGTGCTGTGTCTAGGTTGAGATGAAATGAACGCCGTGGACAGTTTTCAGCAAGTTGCAACATTGAAATGCAGAAATAAGCACTTTTCCATAAACAAGCTCTAAATCATGTTTGAAGCACTCTGGATAAAAAATGTTTTTGTTATGTTTATTCGAGATGTTATGAAAACACTGTAGACTGTTTTCAGCAAGTTACAACATTGAAATGCAGAAATAAGCACTTTTCCATAAACAAGCTCTAAATCATGTTTGATGCACTCTGGATATCCAATTTTGCTGTGCTGTGTCTATTGAGATGAAATGAACACCGTGGACAGTTTTCAGCAAGTTGCAACATTGAAATGCAGAAATAAGCACTTTTCCATAAACAAGCTCTAAATCATGTTTGATGCACTCTGGATATCCAATTTTTGCTGTGCTGTGTCTAGGTTGAGATGAAATGAACGCCGTGGACAGTTTTCAGCAAGTTGAAACATTGAAATGCAGAAATAAGCACTTTTCCATAAACAAGCTCTAAATCATGTTTGAAGCACTCTGGATAAAAAATGTTTTTGTTATGTTTATTCGATATGTTATGAAAACACTGTAGACTGTTTTCAGCAAGTTACAACATTGAAATGCAGAAATAAGCACTTTTCCATAAACAAGCTCTAAATCATGTTTGATGCACTCTGGATATCCAATTTTTGCTGTGCTGTGTCTAGGTTGAGATGAAATGAACGCCGTGGACAGTTTTCAGCAAGTTGCAACATTGAAATGCAGAAATAAGCACTTTTCCATAAACAAGCTCTAAATCATGTTTGAAGCACTCTGGAAAAAAATGTTTTTGTTATGTTTATTCGAGATGTTATGAAAACACTGTAGACTGTTTTCAGCAAGTTACAACATTGAAATGCAGAAATAAGCACTTTTCCATAAACAAGCTCTAAATCATGTTTGATGCACTCTGGATATCCAATTTTTGCTGTGCTGTGTCTAGGTTGAGATGAAATGAACGCCGTGGACAGTTTTCAGCAAGTTGCAACATTGAAATGCAGAAATAAGCACTTTTCCATAAACAAGCTCTAAATCATGTTTGAAGCACTCTGGATAAAAAATGTTTTTGTTATGTTTATTCGAGATGTTATGAAAACACTGTAGACTGTTTTCAGCAAGTTACAACATTGAAATGCAGAAATAAGCACTTTTCCATAAACAAGCTCTAAATCATGTTTGATGCACTCTGGATATCCAATTTTTGCTGTGCTGTGTCTAGGTTGAGATGAAATGAACGCCGTGGACAGTTTTCAGCAAGTTGCAACATTGAAATGCAGAAATAAGCACTTTTCCATAAACAAGCTCTAAATCATGTTTGATGCACTCTGGATATCCAATTTTTGCTGTGCTGTGTCTAGGTTGAGATGAAATGAACGCCGTGGACAGTTTTCAGCAAGTTGCAACATTGAAATGCAGAAATAAGCACTTTTCCATAAACAAGCTCTAAATCATGTTTGAAGCACTCTGGATAAAAAAATGTTTTTGTTATGTTTATTCGAGATGTTATGAAAACACTGTAGACTGTTTTCAGCAAGTTACAACATTGAAATGCAGAAATAAGCACTTTTCCATAAACAAGCTCTAAATCATGTTTGATGCACTCTGGATATCCAATTTTTGCTGTGCTGTGTCTAGGTTGAGATGAAATGAACGCCGTGGACAGTTTTCAGCAAGTTGCAACATTGAAATGCAGAAATAAGCACTTTTCCATAAACAAGCTCTAAATCATGTTTGAAGCACTCTGGATAAAAAATGTTTTTGTTATGTTTATTCGAGATGTTATGAAAACACTGTAGACTGTTTTCAGCAAGTTACAACATTGAAATGCAGAAATAAGCACTTTTCCATAAACAAGCTCTAAATCATGTTTGATGCACTCTGGATAAATTTTTGCTGTGCTGTGTCTAGGTTGAGATGAAATGAACGCCGTGGACAGTTTTCAGCAAGTTGCAACATTGAAATGCAGAAATAAGCACTTTTCCATAAACAAGCTCTAAATCATGTTTGAAGCACTCTGGATAAAAAATGTTTTTGTTATGTTTATTCGAGATGTTATGAAAACACTGTAGACTGTTTTCAGCAAGTTACAACATTGAAATGCAGAAATAAGCACTTTTCCATAAACAAGCTCTAAATCATGTTTGATGCACTCTGGATATCCAATTTTTGCTGTGCTGTGTCTAGGTTGAGATGAAATGAACGCCGTGGACAGTTTTCAGCAAGTTGCAACATTGAAATGCAGAAATAAGCACTTTTCCATAAACAAGCTCTAAATCATGTTTGAAGCACTCTGGATAAAAAATGTTTTTGTTATGTTTATTCGAGATGTTATGAAAACACTGTAGACTGTTTTCAGCAAGTTACAACATTGAAATGCAGAAATAAGCACTTTTCCATAAACAAGCTCTAAATCATGTTTGATGCACTCTGGATATCCAATTTTTGCTGTGCTGTGTCTAGGTTGAGATGAAATGAACGCCGTGGACAGTTTTCAGCAAGTTGCAACATTGAAATGCAGAAATAAGCACTTTTCCATAAACAAGCTCTAAATCATGTTTGAAGCACTCTGGATAAAAAATGTTTTTGTTATGTTTATTCGAGATGTTATGAAAACACTGTAGACTGTTTTCAGCAAGTTACAACATTGAAATGCAGAAATAAGCACTTTTCCATAAACAAGCTCTAAATCATGTTTGATGCACTCTGGATATCCAATTTTTTGTTGTGTCTATTGAGATGAAATGAAAACCGTGGACAGTTTTCAGCAAGTTGCAACATTGAAATGCAGAAATAAGCACTTTTCCATAAACAAGCTCTAAATCATGTTTGAAGCACTCTGGATAAAAAATTTTTGTTATGTTTATTCGAGATGTTATGAAAACACTGTAGACTGTTTTCAGCAAGTTACAACATTGAAATGCAGAAATAAGCACTTTTCCATAAACAAGCTCTAAATCATGTTTGATGCACTCTGGATATCCAATTTTTGCTGTGCTGTGTCTAGGTTGAGATGAAATGAACGCCGTGGACAGTTTTCAGCAAGTTGCAACATTGAAATGCAGAAATAAGCACTTTTCCATAAACAAGCTCTAAATCATGTTTGAAGCACTCTGGATAAAAAAATGTTTTTGTTATGTTTATTCGAGATGTTATGAAAACACTGTAGACTGTTTTCAGCAAGTTACAACATTGAAATGCAGAAATAAGCACTTTTCCATAAACAAGCTCTAAATCATGTTTGATGCACTCTGGATATCCAATTTTTGCTGTGCTGTGTCTAGGTTGAGATGAAATGAACGCCGTGGACAGTTTTCAGCAAGTTGCAACATTGAAATGCAGAAATAAGCACTTTTCCATAAACAAGCTCTAAATCATGTTTGAAGCACTCTGGATAAAAAATGTTTTTGTTATGTTTATTCGAGATGTTATGAAAACACTGTAGACTGTTTTCAGCAAGTTACAACATTGAAATGCAGAAATAAGCACTTTTCCATAAACAAGCTCTAAATCATGTTTGATGCACTCTGGATATCCAATTTTTGCTGTGCTGTGTCTAGGTTGAGATGAAATGAACGCCGTGGACAGTTTTCAGCAAGTTGCAACATTGAAATGCAGAAATAAGCACTTTTCCATAAACAAGCTCTAAATCATGTTTGAAGCACTCTGGAAAAAAATGTTTTTGTTATGTTTATTCGAGATGTTATGAAAACACTGTAGACTGTTTTCAGCAAGTTACAACATTGAAATGCAGAAATAAGCACTTTTCCATAAACAAGCTCTAAATCATGTTTGATGCACTCTGGATATCCAATTTTTGCTGTGCTGTGTCTAGGTTGAGATGAAATGAACGCCGTGGACAGTTTTCAGCAAGTTGCAACATTGAAATGCAGAAATAAGCACTTTTCCATAAACAAGCTCTAAATCATGTTTGAAGCACTCTGGATAAAAAATGTTTTTGTTATGTTTATTCGAGATGTTATGAAAACACTGTAGACTGTTTTCAGCAAGTTACAACATTGAAATGCAGAAATAAGCACTTTTCCATAAACAAGCTCTAAATCATGTTTGATGCACTCTGGATATCCAATTTTTGCTGTGCTGTGTCTAGGTTGAGATGAAATGAACACCGTGGACAGTTTTCAGCAAGTTGCAACATTGAAATGCAGAAATAAGCACTTTTCCATAAACAAGCTCTAAATCATGTTTGATGCACTCTGGATATCCAATTTTTGCTGTGCTGTGTCTAGGTTGAGATGAAATGAACGCCGTGGACAGTTTTCAGCAAGTTGCAACATTGAAATGCAGAAATAAGCACTTTTCCATAAACAAGCTCTAAATCATGTTTGAAGCACTCTGGATAAAAAATGTTTTTGTTATGTTTATTCGAGATGTTATGAAAACACTGTAGACTGTTTTCAGCAAGTTACAACATTGAAATGCAGAAATAAGCACTTTTCCATAAACAAGCTCTAAATCATGTTTGATGCACTCTGGATATCCAATTTTTGCTGTGCTGTGTCTAGGTTGAGATGAAATGAACGCCGTGGACAGTTTTCAGCAAGTTGCAACATTGAAATGCAGAAATAAGCACTTTTCCATAAACAAGCTCTAAATCATGTTTGAAGCACTCTGGATAAAAAATGTTTTTGTTATGTTTATTCGAGATGTTATGAAAACACTGTAGACTGTTTTCAGCAAGTTACAACATTGAAATGCAGAAATAAGCACTTTTCCATAAACAAGCTCTAAATCATGTTTGATGCACTCTGGATATCCAATTTTTGCTGTGCTGTGTCTAGGTTGAGATGAAATGAACGCCGTGGACAGTTTTCAGCAAGTTGCAACATTGAAATGCAGAAATAAGCACTTTTCCATAAACAAGCTCTAAATCATGTTTGAAGCACTCTGGATAAAAAAATGTTTTTGTTATGTTTATTCGAGATGTTATGAAAACACTGTAGACTGTTTTCAGCAAGTTACAACATTGAAATGCAGAAATAAGCACTTTTCCATAAACAAGCTCTAAATCATGTTTGATGCACTCTGGATATCCAATTTTTGCTGTGCTGTGTCTAGGTTGAGATGAAATGAACGCCGTGGACAGTTTTCAGCAAGTTGCAACATTGAAATGCAGAAATAAGCACTTTTCCATAAACAAGCTCTAAATCATGTTTGAAGCACTCTGGATAAAAAATGTTTTTGTTATGTTTATTCGAGATGTTATGAAAACACTGTAGACTGTTTTCAGCAAGTTACAACATTGAAATGCAGAAATAAGCACTTTTCCATAAACAAGCTCTAAATCATGTTTGATGCACTCTGGATCCAATTTTTGCTGTGCTGTGTCTAGGTTGAGATGAAATGAACGCCGTGGACAGTTTTCAGCAAGTTGCAACATTGAAATGCAGAAATAAGCACTTTTCCATAAACAAGCTCTAAATCATGTTTGAAGCACTCTGGATAAAAATGTTTTTGTTATGTTTATTCGAGATGTTATGAAAACACTGTAGACTGTTTTCAGCAAGTTACAACATTGAAATGCAGAAATAAGCACTTTTCCATAAACAAGCTCTAAATCATGTTTGATGCACTCTGGATATCCAATTTTTTGTTGTGTCTATTGAGATGAAATGAACACCGTGGACAGTTTTCAGCAAGTTGCAACATTGAAATGCAGAAATAAGCACTTTTCCATAAACAAGCTCTAAATCATGTTTGATGCACTCTGGATATCCAATTTTTGCTGTGCTGTGTCTAGGTTGAGATGAAATGAACGCCGTGGACAGTTTTCAGCAAGTTGCAACATTGAAATGCAGAAATAAGCACTTTTCCATAAACAAGCTCTAAATCATGTTTGAAGCACTCTGGATAAAAATGTTTTTGTTATGTTTATTCGAGATGTTATGAAAACACTGTAGACTGTTTTCAGCAAGTTACAACATTGAAATGCAGAAATAAGCACTTTTCCATAAACAAGCTCTAAATCATGTTTGATGCACTCTGGATATCCAATTTTTGCTGTGCTGTGTCTAGGTTGAGATGAAATGAACGCCGTGGACAGTTTTCAGCAAGTTGCAACATTGAAATGCAGAAATAAGCACTTTTCCATAAACAAGCTCTAAATCATGTTTGAAGCACTCTGGATAAAAAATTTTTGCTGTGCTGTGTCTATTGAGATGAAATGAACACTGTGGACTGTTTTCAGCAAGTTGCAACATTGAAATGCAGAAATAAGCACTTTTCCATAAACAAGCTCTAAATCATGTTTGATGCACTCTGGATAAAAATTTTTTTGCTGTGTCTATTGAGATGAAATGAACACCGTGGACAGTTTTCAGCAAGTTGCAACATTGAAATGCAGAAATAAGCACTTTTCCATAAACAAGCTCTAAATCATGTTTGATGCACTCTGGATATCCAATTTTTGCTGTGCTGTGTCTATTGAGATGAAATGAACGCCGTGGACAGTTTTCAGCAAGTTGCAACATTGAAATGCAGAAATAAGCACTTTTCCATAAACAAGCTCTAAATCATGTTTGATGCACTCTGGATATCCAATTTTTTGTGCTGTGTCTATTGAGATGAAATGAACACCGTGGACAGTTTTCAGCAAGTTGCAACATTGAAATGCAGAAATAAGCACTTTTCCATAAACAAGCTCTAAATCATGTTTGAAGCACTCTGGATAAAAAATTTTTGTTATGTTTATTCGAGATGTTATGAAAACACTGTAGACTGTTTTCAGCAAGTTACAACATTGAAATGCAGAAATAAGCACTTTTCCATAAACAAGCTCTAAATCATGTTTGATGCACTCTGGATATCCAATTTTTGCTGTGCTGTGTCTAGGTTGAGATGAAATGAACGCCGTGGACAGTTTTCAGCAAGTTGCAACATTGAAATGCAGAAATAAGCACTTTTCCATAAACAAGCTCTAAATCATGTTTGAAGCACTCTGGATAAAAAATGTTTTTGTTATGTTTATTCGAGATGTTATGAAAACACTGTAGACTGTTTTCAGCAAGTTACAACATTGAAATGCAGAAATAAGCACTTTTCCATAAACAAGCTCTAAATCATGTTTGATGCACTCTGGATATCCAATTTTTGCTGTGCTGTGTCTAGGTTGAGATGAAATGAACGCCGTGGACAGTTTTCAGCAAGTTGCAACATTGAAATGCAGAAATAAGCACTTTTCCATAAACAAGCTCTAAATCATGTTTGAAGCACTCTGGATAAAAAAATGTTTTTGTTATGTTTATTCGAGATGTTATGAAAACACTGTAGACTGTTTTCAGCAAGTTACAACATTGAAATGCAGAAATAAGCACTTTTCCATAAACAAGCTCTAAATCATGTTTGATGCACTCTGGATATCCAATTTTTGCTGTGCTGTGTCTAGGTTGAGATGAAATGAACGCCGTGGACAGTTTTCAGCAAGTTGCAACATTGAAATGCAGAAATAAGCACTTTTCCATAAACAAGCTCTAAATCATGTTTGAAGCACTCTGGATAAAAAATTTTTTTTGTTATGTTTATTCGAGATGTTATGAAAACACTGTAGACTGTTTTCAGCAAGTTACAACATTGAAATGCAGAAATAAGCACTTTTCCATAAACAAGCTCTAAATCATGTTTGATGCACTCTGGATATCCAATTTTTGCTGTGCTGTGTCTAGTTGAGATGAAATGAACACCGTGGACAGTTTTCAGCAAGTTGCAACATTGAAATGCAGAAATAAGCACTTTTCCATAAACAAGCTCTAAATCATGTTTGATGCACTCTGGATATCCAATTTTTGCTGTGCTGTGTCTAGGTTGAGATGAAATGAACGCCGTGGACAGTTTTCAGCAAGTTGCAACATTGAAATGCAGAAATAAGCACTTTTCCATAAACAAGCTCTAAATCATGTTTGAAGCACTCTGGATAAAAAATGTTTTTGTTATGTTTATTCGAGATGTTATGAAAACACTGTAGACTGTTTTCAGCAAGTTACAACATTGAAATGCAGAAATAAGCACTTTTCCATAAACAAGCTCTAAATCATGTTTGATGCACTCTGGATATCCAATTTTTGCTGTGCTGTGTCTAGGTTGAGATGAAATGAACGCCGTGGACAGTTTTCAGCAAGTTGCAACATTGAAATGCAGAAATAAGCACTTTTCCATAAACAAGCTCTAAATCATGTTTGAAGCACTCTGGATAAAAAATGTTTTTGTTATGTTTATTCGAGATGTTATGAAAACACTGTAGACTGTTTTCAGCAAGTTACAACATTGAAATGCAGAAATAAGCACTTTTCCATAAACAAGCTCTAAATCATGTTTGATGCACTCTGGATATCCAATTTTTGCTGTGCTGTGTCTAGGTTGAGATGAAATGAACGCCGTGGACAGTTTTCAGCAAGTTGCAACATTGAAATGCAGAAATAAGCACTTTTCCATAAACAAGCTCTAAATCATGTTTGAAGCACTCTGGATAAAAAATGTTTTTGTTATGTTTATTCGAGATGTTATGAAAACACTGTAGACTGTTTTCAGCAAGTTACAACATTGAAATGCAGAAATAAGCACTTTTCCATAAACAAGCTCTAAATCATGTTTGATGCACTCTGGATATCCAATTTTTGCTGTGCTGTGTCTAGGTTGAGATGAAATGAACGCCGTGGACAGTTTTCAGCAAGTTGCAACATTGAAATGCAGAAATAAGCACTTTTCCATAAACAAGCTCTAAATCATGTTTGAAGCACTCTGGAATAAAAAATGTTTTTGTTATGTTTATTCGAGATGTTATGAAAACACTGTAGACTGTTTTCAGCAAGTTACAACATTGAAATGCAGAAATAAGCACTTTTCCATAAACAAGCTCTAAATCATGTTTGATGCACTCTGGATATCCAATTTTTGCTGTGCTGTGTCTAGGTTGAGATGAAATGAACGCCGTGGACAGTTTTCAGCAAGTTGCAACATTGAAATGCAGAAATAAGCACTTTTCCATAAACAAGCTCTAAATCATGTTTGAAGCACTCTGGATAAAAAATGTTTTTGTTATGTTTATTCGAGATGTTATGAAAACACTGTAGACTGTTTTCAGCAAGTTACAACATTGAAATGCAGAAATAAGCACTTTTCCATAAACAAGCTCTAAATCATGTTTGATGCACTCTGGATATCCAATTTTTGCTGTGCTGTGTCTAGGTTGAGATGAAATGAACGCCGTGGACAGTTTTCAGCAAGTTGCAACATTGAAATGCAGAAATAAGCACTTTTCCATAAACAAGCTCTAAATCATGTTTGATGCACTCTGGATATCCAATTTTTGCTGTGCTGTGTCTAGGTTGAGATGAAATGAACACCGTGGACAGTTTTCAGCAAGTTGCAACATTGAAATGCAGAAATAAGCACTTTTCCATAAACAAGCTCTAAATCATGTTTGATGCACTCTGGATATCCAATTTTTGTGTGCTGTTCTATTGAGATGAAATGAACGCTGTGGACAGTTTTCAGCAAGTTGCAACATTGAAATGCAGAAATAAGCACTTTTCCATAAACAAGCTCTAAATCATGTTTGAAGCACTCTGGATAAAAAATTTTTTGTTATGTTTATTCGAGATGTTATGAAAACACTGTAGACTGTTTTCAGCAAGTTACAACATTGAAATGCAGAAATAAGCACTTTTCCATAAACAAGCTCTAAATCATGTTTGATGCACTCTGGATATCCAATTTTTGCTGTGCTGTGTCTAGGTTGAGATGAAATGAACGCCGTGGACAGTTTTCAGCAAGTTGCAACATTGAAATGCAGAAATAAGCACTTTTCCATAAACAAGCTCTAAATCATGTTTGAAGCACTCTGGATAAAAAATGTTTTTGTTATGTTTATTCGAGATGTTATGAAAACACTGTAGACTGTTTTCAGCAAGTTACAACATTGAAATGCAGAAATAAGCACTTTTCCATAAACAAGCTCTAAATCATGTTTGATGCACTCTGGATATCCAATTTTTGCTGTGCTGTGTCTAGGTTGAGATGAAATGAACGCCGTGGACAGTTTTCAGCAAGTTGCAACATTGAAATGCAGAAATAAGCACTTTTCCATAAACAAGCTCTAAATCATGTTTGATGCACTCTGGATATCCAATTTTTGCTGTGCTGTGTCTAGGTTGAGATGAAATGAACGCCGTGGACAGTTTTCAGCAAGTTGAAACATTGAAATGCAGAAATAAGCACTTTTCCATAAACAAGCTCTAAATCATGTTTGAAGCACTCTGGATAAAAAATGTTTTTGTTATGTTTATTCGAGATGTTATGAAAACACTGTAGACTGTTTTCAGCAAGTTACAACATTGAAATGCAGAAATAAGCACTTTTCCATAAACAAGCTCTAAATCATGTTTGATGCACTCTGGATATCCAATTTTTGCTGTGCTGTGTCTAGGTTGAGATGAAATGAACGCCGTGGACAGTTTTCAGCAAGTTGCAACATTGAAATGCAGAAATAAGCACTTTTCCATAAACAAGCTCTAAATCATGTTTGAAGCACTCTGGATAAAAAATGTTTTTGTTATGTTTATTCGAGATGTTATGAAAACACTGTAGACTGTTTTCAGCAAGTTACAACATTGAAATGCAGAAATAAGCACTTTTCCATAAACAAGCTCTAAATCATGTTTGATGCACTCTGGATATCCAATTTTTGCTGTGCTGTGTCTAGGTTGAGATGAAATGAACGCCGTGGACAGTTTTCAGCAAGTTGCAACATTGAAATGCAGAAATAAGCACTTTTCCATAAACAAGCTCTAAATCATGTTTGATGCACTCTGGATATCCAATTTTTGCTGTGCTGTGTCTAGGTTGAGATGAAATGAACGCCGTGGACAGTTTTCAGCAAGTTGCAACATTGAAATGCAGAAATAAGCACTTTTCCATAAACAAGCTCTAAATCATGTTTGAAGCACTCTGGATAAAAAATGTTTTTGTTATGTTTATTCGAGATGTTATGAAAACACTGTAGACTGTTTTCAGCAAGTTACAACATTGAAATGCAGAAATAAGCACTTTTCCATAAACAAGCTCTAAATCATGTTTGATGCACTCTGGATATCCAATTTTTGCTGTGCTGTGTCTAGGTTGAGATGAAATGAACGCCGTGGACAGTTTTCAGCAAGTTGCAACATTGAAATGCAGAAATAAGCACTTTTCCATAAACAAGCTCTAAATCATGTTTGAAGCACTCTGGATAAAAAATGTTTTTGTTATGTTTATTCGAGATGTTATGAAAACACTGTAGACTGTTTTCAGCAAGTTACAACATTGAAATGCAGAAATAAGCACTTTTCCATAAACAAGCTCTAAATCATGTTTGATGCACTCTGGATATCCAATTTTTGCTGTGCTGTGTCTAGGTTGAGATGAAATGAACGCCGTGGACAGTTTTCAGCAAGTTGCAACATTGAAATGCAGAAATAAGCACTTTTCCATAAACAAGCTCTAAATCATGTTTGAAGCACTCTGGATAAAAAATGTTTTTGTTATGTTTATTCGAGATGTTATGAAAACACTGTAGACTGTTTTCAGCAAGTTACAACATTGAAATGCAGAAATAAGCACTTTTCCATAAACAAGCTCTAAATCATGTTTGATGCACTCTGGATATCCAATTTTTGCTGTGCTGTGTCTAGGTTGAGATGAAATGAACGCCGTGGACAGTTTTCAGCAAGTTGCAACATTGAAATGCAGAAATAAGCACTTTTCCATAAACAAGCTCTAAATCATGTTTGAAGCACTCTGGATAAAAAATGTTTTTGTTATGTTTATTCGAGATGTTATGAAACACTGTAGACTGTTTTCAGCAAGTTACAACATTGAAATGCAGAAATAAGCACTTTTCCATAAACAAGCTCTAAATCATGTTTGATGCACTCTGGATATCCAATTTTTGCTGTGCTGTGTCTAGGTTGAGATGAAATGAACGCCGTGGACAGTTTTCAGCAAGTTGCAACATTGAAATGCAGAAATAAGCACTTTTCCATAAACAAGCTCTAAATCATGTTTGAAGCACTCTGGATAAAAAATGTTTTTGTTATGTTTATTCGAGATGTTATGAAAACACTGTAGACTGTTTTCAGCAAGTTACAACATTGAAATGCAGAAATAAGCACTTTTCCATAAACAAGCTCTAAATCATGTTTGATGCACTCTGGATATCCAATTTTTGCTGTGCTGTGTCTAGGTTGAGATGAAATGAACGCCGTGGACAGTTTTCAGCAAGTTGCAACATTGAAATGCAGAAATAAGCACTTTTCCATAAACAAGCTCTAAATCATGTTTGATGCACTCTGGATATCCAATTTTTGCTGTGCTGTGTCTAGGTTGAGATGAAATGAACGCCGTGGACAGTTTTCAGCAAGTTGCAACATTGAAATGCAGAAATAAGCACTTTTCCATAAACAAGCTCTAAATCATGTTTGAAGCACTCTGGATAAAAAATTTTTTGTTATGTTTATTCGAGATGTTATGAAAACACTGTAGACTGTTTTCAGCAAGTTACAACATTGAAATGCAGAAATAAGCACTTTTCCATAAACAAGCTCTAAATCATGTTTGAAGCACTCTGGATAAAAAATGTTTTGTTATGTTTATTCGAGATGTTATGAAAACACTGTAGACTGTTTTCAGCAAGTTACAACATTGAAATGCAGAAATAAGCACTTTTCCATAAACAAGCTCTAAATCATGTTTGATGCACTCTGGATATCCAATTTTTGCTGTGCTGTGTCTAGGTTGAGATGAAATGAACGCCGTGGACAGTTTTCAGCAAGTTGCAACATTGAAATGCAGAAATAAGCACTTTTCCATAAACAAGCTCTAAATCATGTTTGATGCACTCTGGATAAAAAAATTTTTTTGTATGTTTATTCGAGATGTTATGAAAACACTGTAGACTGTTTTCAGCAAGTTACAACATTGAAATGCAGAAATAAGCACTTTTCCATAAACAAGCTCTAAATCATGTTTGATGCACTCTGGATATCCAATTTTTGCTGTGCTGTGTATAGGTTGAGATGAAATGAACGCCGTGGACAGTTTTCAGCAAGTTGCAACATTGAAATGCAGAAATAAGCACTTTTCCATAAACAAGCTCTAAATCATGTTTGATGCACTCTGGATATCCAATTTTTGCTGTGCTGTGTCTAGGTTGAGATGAAATGAACGCCGTGGACAGTTTTCAGCAAGTTGCAACATTGAAATGCAGAAATAAGCACTTTTCCATAAACAAGCTCTAAATCATGTTTGAAGCACTCTGGATAAAAAATGTTTTTGTTATGTTTATTCGAGATGTTATGAAAACACTGTAGACTGTTTTCAGCAAGTTACAACATTGAAATGCAGAAATAAGCACTTTTCCATAAACAAGCTCTAAATCATGTTTGATGCACTCTGGATATCCAATTTTTGCTGTGCTGTGTCTAGGTTGAGATGAAATGAACGCCGTGGACAGTTTTCAGCAAGTTGCAACATTGAAATGCAGAAATAAGCACTTTTCCATAAACAAGCTCTAAATCATGTTTGAAGCACTCTGGATAAAAAATTTTTTGTATGTTTATTCGAGATGTTATGAAAACACTGTGGACTGTTTTCAGCAAGTTACAACATTGAAATGCAGAAATAAGCACTTTTCCATAAACAAGCTCTAAATCATGTTTGAAGCACTCTGGATAAAAAATTTTTTGTTATGTTTATTCGAGATGTTATGAAAACACTGTAGACTGTTTTCAGCAAGTTACAACATTGAAATGCAGAAATAAGCACTTTTCCATAAACAAGCTCTAAATCATGTTTGATGCACTCTGGATATCCAATTTTTGCTGTGCTGTGTCTAGGTTGAGATGAAATGAACGCCGTGGACAGTTTTCAGCAAGTTGCAACATTGAAATGCAGAAATAAGCACTTTTCCATAAACAAGCTCTAAATCATGTTTGAAGCACTCTGGATAAAAATTTTTTGTTATGTTTATTCGAGATGTTATGAAAACACTGTAGACTGTTTTCAGCAAGTTACAACATTGAAATGCAGAAATAAGCACTTTTCCATAAACAAGCTCTAAATCATGTTTGATGCACTCTGGATATCCAATTTTTGCTGTGCTGTGTCTAGTTGAGATGAAATGAACGCCGTGGACAGTTTTCAGCAAGTTGCAACATTGAAATGCAGAAATAAGCACTTTTCCATAAACAAGCTCTAAATCATGTTTGATGCACTCTGGATATCCAATTTTTGCTGTGCTGTGTCTAGGTTGAGATGAAATGAACGCCGTGGACAGTTTTCAGCAAGTTGCAACATTGAAATGCAGAAATAAGCACTTTTCCATAAACAAGCTCTAAATCATGTTTGATGCACTCTGGATAAAAAATTTTTTGTTATGTTTATTCGAGATGTTATGAAAACACTGTAGACTGTTTTCAGCAAGTTGCAACATTGAAATGCAGAAATAAGCACTTTTCCATAAACAAGCTCTAAATCATGTTTGATGCACTCTGGATATCCAATTTTTGCTGTGCTGTGTCTAGGTTGAGATGAAATGAACGCCGTGGACAGTTTTCAGCAAGTTGCAACATTGAAATGCAGAAATAAGCACTTTTCCATAAACAAGCTCTAAATCATGTTTGAAGCACTCTGGATAAAAATGTTTTTGTTATGTTTATTCGAGATGTTATGAAAACACTGTAGACTGTTTTCAGCAAGTTACAACATTGAAATGCAGAAATAAGCACTTTTCCATAAACAAGCTCTAAATCATGTTTGATGCACTCTGGAATAAAAAATGTTTTTGTTATGTTTATTCGAGATGTTATGAAAACACTGTAGACTGTTTTCAGCAAGTTACAACATTGAAATGCAGAAATAAGCACTTTTCCATAAACAAGCTCTAAATCATGTTTGATGCACTCTGGATATCCAATTTTTGCTGTGCTGTGTCTAGTTGAGATGAAATGAACGCCGTGGACAGTTTTCAGCAAGTTGCAACATTGAAATGCAGAAATAAGCACTTTTCCATAAACAAGCTCTAAATCATGTTTGAAGCACTCTGGATAAAAAAATTTTTGTTATGTTTATTCGAGATGTTATGAAAACACTGTAGACTGTTTTCAGCAAGTTACAACATTGAAATGCAGAAATAAGCACTTTTCCATAAACAAGCTCTAAATCATGTTTGATGCACTCTGGATATCCAATTTTTGCTGTGCTGTGTCTAGGTTGAGATGAAATGAACGCCGTGGACAGTTTTCAGCAAGTTGCAACATTGAAATGCAGAAATAAGCACTTTTCCATAAACAAGCTCTAAATCATGTTTGATGCACTCTGGATATCCAATTTTTGCTGTGCTGTGTCTAGGTTGAGATGAAATGAACGCCGTGGACAGTTTTCAGCAAGTTGCAACATTGAAATGCAGAAATAAGCACTTTTCCATAAACAAGCTCTAAATCATGTTTGAAGCACTCTGGATAAAAAATGTTTTTGTTATGTTTATTCGAGATGTTATGAAACACTGTAGACTGTTTTCAGCAAGTTACAACATTGAAATGCAGAAATAAGCACTTTTCCATAAACAAGCTCTAAATCATGTTTGATGCACTCTGGATATCCAATTTTTGCTGTGCTGTGTCTAGGTTGAGATGAAATGAACGCCGTGGACAGTTTTCAGCAAGTTGCAACATTGAAATGCAGAAATAAGCACTTTTCCATAAACAAGCTCTAAATCATGTTTGAAGCACTCTGGATAAAAATGTTTTTGTTATGTTTATTCGAGATGTTATGAAAACACTGTAGACTGTTTTCAGCAAGTTACAACATTGAAATGCAGAAATAAGCACTTTTCCATAAACAAGCTCTAAATCATGTTTGATGCACTCTGGATATCCAATTTTTGCTGTGCTGTGTCTAGGTTGAGATGAAATGAACGCCGTGGACAGTTTTCAGCAAGTTGCAACATTGAAATGCAGAAATAAGCACTTTTCCATAAACAAGCTCTAAATCATGTTTGAAGCACTCTGGATAAAAAATGTTTTTGTTATGTTTATTCGAGATGTTATGAAACACTGTAGACTGTTTTCAGCAAGTTACAACATTGAAATGCAGAAATAAGCACTTTTCCATAAACAAGCTCTAAATCATGTTTGATGCACTCTGGATATCCAATTTTTGCTGTGCTGTGTCTAGGTTGAGATGAAATGAACGCCGTGGACAGTTTTCAGCAAGTTGCAACATTGAAATGCAGAAATAAGCACTTTTCCATAAACAAGCTCTAAATCATGTTTGAAGCACTCTGGATAAAAAATGTTTTTGTTATGTTTATTCGAGATGTTATGAAAACACTGTAGACTGTTTTCAGCAAGTTACAACATTGAAATGCAGAAATAAGCACTTTTCCATAAACAAGCTCTAAATCATGTTTGATGCACTCTGGATATCCAATTTTTGCTGTGCTGTGTCTAGGTTGAGATGAAATGAACGCCGTGGACAGTTTTCAGCAAGTTGCAACATTGAAATGCAGAAATAAGCACTTTTCCATAAACAAGCTCTAAATCATGTTTGATGCACTCTGGATATCCAATTTTTGCTGTGCTGTGTCTAGGTTGAGATGAAATGAACGCCGTGGACAGTTTTCAGCAAGTTGCAACATTGAAATGCAGAAATAAGCACTTTTCCATAAACAAGCTCTAAATCATGTTTGAAGCACTCTGGATAAAAAATGTTTTTGTTATGTTTATTCGAGATGTTATGAAAACACTGTAGACTGTTTTCAGCAAGTTACAACATTGAAATGCAGAAATAAGCACTTTTCCATAAACAAGCTCTAAATCATGTTTGATGCACTCTGGATATCCAATTTTTGCTGTGCTGTGTCTAGGTTGAGATGAAATGAACGCCGTGGACAGTTTTCAGCAAGTTGCAACATTGAAATGCAGAAATAAGCACTTTTCCATAAACAAGCTCTAAATCATGTTTGAAGCACTCTGGATAAAAAAATTTTTGTTATGTTTATTCGAGATGTTATGAAAACACTGTAGACTGTTTTCAGCAAGTTACAACATTGAAATGCAGAAATAAGCACTTTTCCATAAACAAGCTCTAAATCATGTTTGATGCACTCTGGATATCCAATTTTTGCTGTGCTGTGTCTAGGTTGAGATGAAATGAACGCCGTGGACAGTTTTCAGCAAGTTGCAACATTGAAATGCAGAAATAAGCACTTTTCCATAAACAAGCTCTAAATCATGTTTGAAGCACTCTGGATAAAAAATGTTTTTGTTATGTTTATTCGAGATGTTATGAAAACACTGTAGACTGTTTTCAGCAAGTTACAACATTGAAATGCAGAAATAAGCACTTTTCCATAAACAAGCTCTAAATCATGTTTGATGCACTCTGGATATCCAATTTTTGCTGTGCTGTGTCTAGTTGAGATGAAATGAACGCCGTGGACAGTTTTCAGCAAGTTGCAACATTGAAATGCAGAAATAAGCACTTTTCCATAAACAAGCTCTAAATCATGTTTGATGCACTCTGGATATCCAATTTTTGCTGTGCTGTGTCTAGGTTGAGATGAAATGAACGCCGTGGACAGTTTTCAGCAAGTTGCAACATTGAAATGCAGAGAAATAAGCACTTTTCCATAAACAAGCTCTAAATCATGTTTGATGCACTCTGGATAAAAATATGTTTTTGTTATGTTTATTCGAGATGTTATGAAAACACTGTAGACTGTTTTCAGCAAGTTACAACATTGAAATGCAGAAATAAGCACTTTTCCATAAACAAGCTCTAAATCATGTTTGATGCACTCTGGATATCCAATTTTTGCTGTGCTGTGTCTAGGTTGAGATGAAATGAACGCCGTGGACAGTTTTCAGCAAGTTGCAACATTGAAATGCAGAAATAAGCACTTTTCCATAAACAAGCTCTAAATCATGTTTGAAGCACTCTGGATAAAAAATGTTTTTGTTATGTTTATTCGAGATGTTATGAAAACACTGTAGACTGTTTTCAGCAAGTTGCAACATTGAAATGCAGAAATAAGCACTTTTCCATAAACAAGCTCTAAATCATGTTTGATGCACTCTGGATATCCAATTTTTGCTGTGCTGTGTCTAGGTTGAGATGAAATGAACGCCGTGGACAGTTTTCAGCAAGTTGCAACATTGAAATGCAGAAATAAGCACTTTTCCATAAACAAGCTCTAAATCATGTTTGAAGCACTCTGGATAAAAAATGTTTTTGTTATGTTTATTCGAGATGTTATGAAAACACTGTAGACTGTTTTCAGCAAGTTACAACATTGAAATGCAGAAATAAGCACTTTTCCATAAACAAGCTCTAAATCATGTTTGATGCACTCTGGATATCCAATTTTTGCTGTGCTGTGTCTAGTTGAGATGAAATGAACGCCGTGGACAGTTTTCAGCAAGTTGCAACATTGAAATGCAGAAATAAGCACTTTTCCATAAACAAGCTCTAAATCATGTTTGATGCACTCTGGATATCCAATTTTTGCTGTGCTGTGTCTAGGTTGAGATGAAATGAACACCGTGGACAGTTTTCAGCAAGTTGCAACATTGAAATGCAGAAATAAGCACTTTTCCATAAACAAGCTCTAAATCATGTTTGAAGCACTCTGGATAAAAAATGTTTTTGTTATGTTTATTCGAGATGTTATGAAAACACTGTAGACTGTTTTCAGCAAGTTACAACATTGAAATGCAGAAATAAGCACTTTTCCATAAACAAGCTCTAAATCATGTTTGATGCACTCTGGATATCCAATTTTTGCTGTGCTGTGTCTAGGTTGAGATGAAATGAACGCCGTGGACAGTTTTCAGCAAGTTGCAACATTGAAATGCAGAAATAAGCACTTTTCCATAAACAAGCTCTAAATCATGTTTGAAGCACTCTGGATAAAAAATGTTTTTGTTATGTTTATTCGAGATGTTATGAAAACACTGTAGACTGTTTTCAGCAAGTTACAACATTGAAATGCAGAAATAAGCACTTTTCCATAAACAAGCTCTAAATCATGTTTGATGCACTCTGGATATCCAATTTTTGCTGTGCTGTGTCTAGGTTGAGATGAAATGAACGCCGTGGACAGTTTTCAGCAAGTTGCAACATTGAAATGCAGAAATAAGCACTTTTCCATAAACAAGCTCTAAATCATGTTTGAAGCACTCTGGATAAAAAATGTTTTTGTTATGTTTATTCGAGATGTTATGAAAACACTGTAGACTGTTTTCAGCAAGTTACAACATTGAAATGCAGAAATAAGCACTTTTCCATAAACAAGCTCTAAATCATGTTTGATGCACTCTGGATATCCAATTTTTGCTGTGCTGTGTCTAGGTTGAGATGAAATGAACGCCGTGGACAGTTTTCAGCAAGTTGCAACATTGAAATGCAGAAATAAGCACTTTTCCATAAACAAGCTCTAAATCATGTTTGAAGCACTCTGGATAAAAAATGTTTTTGTTATGTTTATTCGAGATGTTATGAAAACCTGTGGACTGTTTTCAGCAAGTTGCAACATTGAAATGCAGAAATAAGCACTTTTCCATAAACAAGCTCTAAATCATGTTTGATGCACTCTGGATATCCAATTTTTGCTGTGCTGTGTCTAGTTGAGATGAAATGAACGCCGTGGACAGTTTTCAGCAAGTTGCAACATTGAAATGCAGAAATAAGCACTTTTCCATAAACAAGCTCTAAATCATGTTTGAAGCACTCTGGATAAAAAATTTTTTGTTATGTTTATTCGAGATGTTATGAACACTGTGGACTGTTTTCAGCAAGTTGCAACATTGAAATGCAGAAATAAGCACTTTTCCATAAACAAGCTCTAAATCATGTTTGATGCACTCTGGATATCCAATTTTTGCTGTGCTGTGTCTAGTTGAGATGAAATGAACACCGTGGACAGTTTTCAGCAAGTTGCAACATTGAAATGCAGAAATAAGCACTTTTCCATAAACAAGCTCTAAATCATGTTTGATGCACTCTGGATCCAATTTTTGCTGTGCTGTGTCTAGGTTGAGATGAAATGAACGCCGTGGACAGTTTTCAGCAAGTTGCAACATTGAAATGCAGAAATAAGCACTTTTCCATAAACAAGCTCTAAATCATGTTTGATGCACTCTGGATATCCAATTTTTGCTGTGCTGTGTCTATTGAGATGAAATGAACACCGTGGACAGTTTTCAGCAAGTTGCAACATTGAAATGCAGAAATAAGCACTTTTCCATAAACAAGCTCTAAATCATGTTTGAAGCACTCTGGATAAAAAAATGTTTTTGTTATGTTTATTCGAGATGTTATGAAAACACTGTAGACTGTTTTCAGCAAGTTGCAACATTGAAATGCAGAAATAAGCACTTTTCCATAAACAAGCTCTAAATCATGTTTGATGCACTCTGGATATCCAATTTTTGCTGTGCTGTGTCTAGGTTGAGATGAAATGAACGCCGTGGACAGTTTTCAGCAAGTTGCAACATTGAAATGCAGAAATAAGCACTTTTCCATAAACAAGCTCTAAATCATGTTTGAAGCACTCTGGATAAAAAAATGTTTTTGTTATGTTTATTCGAGATGTTATGAAAACACTGTAGACTGTTTTCAGCAAGTTACAACATTGAAATGCAGAAATAAGCACTTTTCCATAAACAAGCTCTAAATCATGTTTGATGCACTCTGGATATCCAATTTTTGCTGTGCTGTGTCTAGGTTGAGATGAAATGAACGCCGTGGACAGTTTTCAGCAAGTTGCAACATTGAAATGCAGAAATAAGCACTTTTCCATAAACAAGCTCTAAATCATGTTTGAAGCACTCTGGATAAAAAATTTTTTGTTATGTTTATTCGAGATGTTATGAAAACACTGTGGACTGTTTTCAGCAAGTTGCAACATTGAAATGCAGAAATAAGCACTTTTCCATAAACAAGCTCTAAATCATGTTTGAAGCACTCTGGATAAAAAATGTTTTTGTTATGTTTATTCGAGATGTTATGAAAACACTGTAGACTGTTTTCAGCAAGTTGCAACATTGAAATGCAGAAATAAGCACTTTTCCATAAACAAGCTCTAAATCATGTTTGATGCACTCTGGATATCCAATTTTTGCTGTGCTGTGTCTAGGTTGAGATGAAATGAACGCCGTGGACAGTTTTCAGCAAGTTGCAACATTGAAATGCAGAAATAAGCACTTTTCCATAAACAAGCTCTAAATCATGTTTGATGCACTCTGGATATCCAATTTTTGCTGTGCTGTGTCTAGGTTGAGATGAAATGAACGCCGTGGACAGTTTTCAGCAAGTTGCAACATTGAAATGCAGAAATAAGCACTTTTCCATAAACAAGCTCTAAATCATGTTTGAAGCACTCTGGATAAAAAATGTTTTTGTTATGTTTATTCGAGATGTTATGAAAACACTGTAGACTGTTTTCAGCAAGTTACAACATTGAAATGCAGAAATAAGCACTTTTCCATAAACAAGCTCTAAATCATGTTTGATGCACTCTGGATATCCAATTTGCTTGCTGTGTCTGTGTCTAGTTGAGATGAAATGGACGCCGTGACAGTGGACAGTTTTCAGCAAGTTGCAACATTGAAATGCAGAAATAAGCACTTTTCCATAAACAAGCTCTAAATCATGTTTGAAGCACTCTGGATAAAAAATGTTTTGTTATGTTTATTCGAGATGTTATGAAAACACTGTAGACTGTTTTCAGCAAGTTACAACATTGAAATGCAGAAATAAGCACTTTTCCATAAACAAGCTCTAAATCATGTTTGATGCACTCTGGATATCCAATTTTTGCTGTGCTGTGTCTAGGTTGAGATGAAATGAACGCCGTGGACAGTTTTCAGCAAGTTGCAACATTGAAATGCAGAAATAAGCACTTTTCCATAAACAAGCTCTAAATCATGTTTGATGCACTCTGGATATCCAATTTTTGCTGTGCTGTGTCTAGGTTGAGATGAAATGAACGCCGTGGACAGTTTTCAGCAAGTTGCAACATTGAAATGCAGAAATAAGCACTTTTCCATAAACAAGCTCTAAATCATGTTTGATGCACTCTGGATATCCAATTTTTGCTGTGCTGTGTCTAGGTTGAGATGAAATGAACGCCGTGGACAGTTTTCAGCAAGTTGCAACATTGAAATGCAGAAATAAGCACTTTTCCATAAACAAGCTCTAAATCATGTTTGAAGCACTCTGGATAAAAAAATGTTTTTGTTATGTTTATTCGAGATGTTATGAAAACACTGTAGACTGTTTTCAGCAAGTTGCAACATTGAAATGCAGAAATAAGCACTTTTCCATAAACAAGCTCTAAATCATGTTTGATGCACTCTGGATATCCAATTTTTGCTGTGCTGTGTCTAGGTTGAGATGAAATGAACGCCGTGGACAGTTTTCAGCAAGTTGCAACATTGAAATGCAGAAATAAGCACTTTTCCATAAACAAGCTCTAAATCATGTTTGAAGCACTCTGGATAAAAAAATGTTTTTGTTATGTTTATTCGAGATGTTATGAAAACACTGTAGACTGTTTTCAGCAAGTTACAACATTGAAATGCAGAAATAAGCACTTTTCCATAAACAAGCTCTAAATCATGTTTGATGCACTCTGGATATCCAATTTTTGCTGTGCTGTGTCTAGGTTGAGATGAAATGAACGCCGTGGACAGTTTTCAGCAAGTTGCAACATTGAAATGCAGAAATAAGCACTTTTCCATAAACAAGCTCTAAATCATGTTGGATGCACTCTGGATATCCAATTTTTGGCTGTGCTGTGTCTAGGTTGAGATGAAATGAACGCCGTGGACAGTTTTCAGCAAGTTGCAACTTGAAATGCAGAAATAAGGCACTTTTCCATAAACAAGCTCTAAATCATGTTTGAAGCACTCTGGAAAAAAATGTTTTTGTTATGTTTATTCGAGATGTTATGAAACACTGTAGACTGTTTTCAGCAAGTTACAACATTGAAATGCAGAAATAAGCACTTTTCCATAAACAAGGTCTAAATCATGTTTGATGCACTCTGGATATCCAATTTTTGCTGTGCTGTGTCTAGGTTGAGATGAAATAGAACGCCGTGGACAGTTTTCAGCAAGTTGCAACATTGAAATGCAAGAAATAAGCAACTTTCCATAAACAAGCTCTAAATCATGTTTGAAGCACTCTGGATAAAAAAATGTTTTTGTTATGTTTATTCGAGATGTTATGAAAACACTGTAGACTGTTTTCAGCAAGTTACAACATTGAAATGCAGAAATAAGCACTTTTCCATAAACAAGCTCTAAATCATGTTTGAGGCACTCTGGATATCAAATGTTTACTGTTCTGTCTAGGTCGAGAGGTATGAAGCACCGACTGGACATGTTTTCAGGCAAGTTACCAACCTGAATGCAGAAATAAGCACTTTTTCCATAAACAAGCTCTAAATCATGTTTGATGCACTCTGGATATCCAAGTTTTGCTGTGCCTGTGTCGCGGTTGAGATGAAATGAACGGCGTGGACGCAATTATTCGAAGATGTGGACATTTTCAAGCAAGTTTGCAACTTGAAATAGCAGAAATAAGCACTTTTCCATAAACACGCTCCTAAATCATGTTGAAGCACTCTGGAAAAAAATGTTTTGTTATGTTTATATTCGAGACGTTATGAAACACTGTAGACTGTTTTCAGCAAGTTACAACATTGGAAATGCAGAAATAAGCACTTTTCCAATAAACAAGCTCTAAATCATGTTTGAATGCACTCTGGATATCCAATTTTTGCTGTGCTGTGTCTAGGTTGAGATGAAATGAACGCCGTGGACAGTTTTCAGCAAGTTGCAACATTGAAATGCAGAAATAAGCACTTTTCCATAAACAAGCTCTAAATCATGTTTGAAGCACTCTGGATAAAAAAATGTTTTTGTTATGTTTATTCGAGATGTTATGAAAACACTGTAGACTGTTTTCAGCAAGTTACAACATTGAAATGCAGAAATAAGCACTTTTCCATAAACAAGCTCTAAATCATGTTTGATGCACTCTGGATATCCAATTTTTGCTGTGCTGTGTCTAGGTTGAGATGAAATGAACGCCGTGGACAGTTTTCAGCAAGTTGCAACATTGAAATGCAGAAATAAGCACTTTTCCATAAACAAGCTCTAAATCATGTTTGAAGCACTCTGGATAAAAAATGTTTTTGTTATGTTTATTCGAGATGTTATGAAAACACTGTGGACTGTTTTCAGCAAGTTGCAACATTGAAATGCAGAAATAAGCACTTTTCCATAAACAAGCTCTAAATCATGTTTGAGCACTCTGGATAAAAAATTTTTTGTTATGTTTATTCGAGATGTTATGAAAACACTGTGGACAGTTTTCAGCAAGTTGCAACATTGAAATGCAGAAATAAGCACTTTTCCATAAACAAGCTCTAAATCATGTTTGATGCACTCTGGATATCCAATTTTTGCTGTGCTGTGTCTAGGTTGAGATGAAATGAACGCCGTGGACAGTTTTCAGCAAGTTGCAACATTGAAATGCAGAAATAAGCACTTTTCCATAAACAAGCTCTAAATCATGTTTGAAGCACTCTGGATAAAAAAATGTTTTTGTTATGTTTATTCGAGATGTTATGAAAACACTGTAGACTGTTTTCAGCAAGTTACAACATTGAAATGCAGAAATAAGCACTTTTCCATAAACAAGCTCTAAATCATGTTTGATGCACTCTGGATATCCAATTTTTGCTGTGCTGTGTCTAGGTTGAGATGAAATGAACGCCGTGGACAGTTTTCAGCAAGTTGCAACATTGAAATGCAGAAATAAGCACTTTTCCATAAACAAGCTCTAAATCATGTTTGAAGCACTCTGGATAAAAAATGTTTTTGTTATGTTTATTCGAGATGTTATGAAAACACTGTGGACTGTTTTCAGCAAGTTGCAACATTGAAATGCAGAAATAAGCACTTTTCCATAAACAAGCTCTAAATCATGTTTGAAGCACTCTGGATAAAAAATTTTTGTTATGTTTATTCGAGATGTTATGAAAACACTGTAGACTGTTTTCAGCAAGTTGCAACATTGAAATGCAGAAATAAGCACTTTTCCATAAACAAGCTCTAAATCATGTTTGATGCACTCTGGATATCCAATTTTTGCTGTGCTGTGTCTAGGTTGAGATGAAATGAACGCCGTGGACAGTTTTCAGCAAGTTGCAACATTGAAATGCAGAAATAAGCACTTTTCCATAAACAAGCTCTAAATCATGTTTGATGCACTCTGGATATCCAATTTTTGCTGTGCTGTGGTCTAGGTTGAGATGAAATGAACGCCGTGGACAGTTTTCAGCAAGTTGGCAACTGAAATGCAGAAATAAGCACTTTTCCATAAACAAGCTCTAAATCATGTTGAAGCACTCTGGAAAAAAAATGTTTGTTATGTTTATTCGAGATGTTTATGAAAACACTGTAGACTGTTTTCAGCAAGTTAAAACATTGAAATGCAGAAATAAGCACTTTTCCATAAACAAGCTCTAAATCATGTTGATGCACTCTGGGATATCCAATTTTTGCTGTGCTGTGTCTAGGTTGAGATGAAATGAACGCCGTGGACAGTTTTCAGCAAGTTGCAACATTGAATGCAGAAATAAAGCACTTTTCCCATAAACAAGCTCTAAATCATGTTTGAAGCACTCTTGGAAAAAAAATGTTTTTGTTATGTTTTATTCGAGATGTTATGAAAACACTGTAGACTTCAGCAAGTTACAACATTGAAATGCAGAAATAAGCACTTTTCCATAAACAAGCTCTAAATCATGTTTGATGCACTCTGGATATCCAATTTTTGCTGTGCTGTGTCTAGGTTGAGATGAAATGAACGCCGTGGACAGTTTTCAGCAAGTTGCAACATTGAAATGCAGAAATAAGCACTTTTCCATAAACAAGCTCTAAATCATGTTTGATGCACTCTGGATATCCAATTTTTGCTGTGCTGTGTCTAGGTTGAGATGAAATGAACACCGTGGACAGTTTTCAGCAAGTTGCAACATTGAAATGCAGAAATAAGCACTTTTCCATAAACAAGCTCTAAATCATGTTTGATGCACTCTGGATATCCAATTTTTGCTGTGCTGTGTCTAGGTTGAGATGAAATGAACGCCGTGGACAGTTTTCAGCAAGTTGCAACATTGAAATGCAGAAATAAGCACTTTTCCATAAACAAGCTCTAAATCATGTTTGAAGCACTCTGGAAAAAAATGTTTTTGTTATGTTTATTCGAGATGTTATGAAAACACTGTAGACTGTTTTCAGCAAGTTACAACATTGAAATGCAGAAATAAGCACTTTTCCATAAACAAGCTCTAAATCATGTTTGAATGCACTCTGGATATCCAATTTTGCTGTGCTGTGTCTAGGTTGAGATGAAATGAACGCCGTGGACAGTTTTCAGCAAGTTGCAACATTGAAATGCAGAAATAAGCACTTTTCCATAAACAAGCTCTAAATCATGTTTGAAGCACTCTGGATAAAAAAATGTTTTTGTTATGTTTATTCGAGATGTTATGAAAACACTGTAGACTGTTTTCAGCAAGTTACAACATTGAAATGCAGAAATAAGCACTTTTCCATAAACAAGCTCTAAATCATGTTTGATGCACTCTGGATATCCAATTTTTGCTGTGCTGTGTCTAGGTTGAGATGAATGAACGCCGTGGACAGTTTTCAGCAAGTTGCAACATTGAAATGCAGAAATAAGCACTTTTCCATAAACAAGCTCTAAATCATGTTTGATGCACTCTGGATATCCAATTTTTGCTGTGCTGTGTCTAGGTTGAGATGAAATGAACGCCGTGGACAGTTTTCAGCAAGTTGCAACATTGAAATGCAGAAATAAGCACTTTTCCATAAACAAGCTCTAAATCATGTTTGAAGCACTCTGGATAAAAAAATGTTTTTGTTATGTTTATTCGAGATGTTATGAAAACACTGTAGACTGTTTTCAGCAAGTTACAACATTGAAATGCAGAAATAAGCACTTTTCCATAAACAAGCTCTAAATCATGTTTGAATGCACTCTGGATATCCAATTTTTGCTGTGCTGTGTCTAGGTTGAGATGAAATGAACGCCGTGGACAGTTTTCAGCAAGTTGCAACATTGAAATGCAGAAATAAGCACTTTTCCATAAACAAGCTCTAAAATCATGTTTGAAGCACTCTGGATAAAAAAATGTTTTTGTTATGTTTATTCGAGATGTTATGAAAACACTGTAGACTTCAGCAACGTACAACATTGAAATGCAGAAATAAGCACTTTTCCATAAACAAGCTCTAATCATGTTTGATGCACTCTGGATATCCAATTTTTGCTGTGCTGTGTCTAGGTTGAGATGAAAATGAACGCCGTGGACAGTTTTCAGCAAGTTGCAACATTGAAATGCAGAAATAAGCACTTTTCCATAAACAGCTCTAAATCATGTTTGATGCACTCTGATATCCATTTTGCTGTGCTGTGTCTAGGTTGAGATGAAATGAACGCCGTGGACAGTTTTCAGCAAGTTGCAACATTGAAATGCAGAAATAAGCACTTTCCCATAAACAAGCTCTAAAATCATGTTGAAGCACTCTGGATAAAAACAATGTTTTTGGTTATGTTTATTCGAGATGTTATGAAAACACTGTAGACTGTTTTCAGCAAGTTACAACATTGAAATGCAGAAATAAGCACTTTTCCATAAACAAGCTCTAAATCATGTTTGATGCACTCTGGATATCCAATTTTTGCTGTGCTGTGTCTAGGTTGAGATGAAATGAACGCCGTGGACAGTTTTCAGCAAGTTGCAACATTGAAATGCAGAAATAAGCACTTTTCCATAAACAAGCTCTAAATCATGTTTGAAGCACTCTGGATGAAAAATGTTTTTGTTATGTTTATTCGAGATGTTATGAAAACACTGTAGACTGTTTTCAGCAAGTTACAACATTGAAATGCAGAAATAAGCACTTTTCCATAAACAAGCTCTAAATCATGTTTGAAGCACTCTGGATGAAAAATGTTTTTGTTATGTTTATTCGAGATGTTATGAAAACACTGTGGACTGTTTTCAGCAAGTTGCAACATTGAAATGCAGAAATAAGCACTTTTCCATAAACAAGCTCTAAATCATGTTTGATGCACTCTGGATATCCAATTTTTGCTGTGCTGTGTCTAGTTGAGATGAAATGAACGCCGTGGACAGTTTTCAGCAAGTTGCAACATTGAAATGCAGAAATAAGCACTTTTCCATAACAAGCTCTAAATCATGTTTGAATGCACTCTGGATAATCCAATGTTTTGCTGTGCTGTGTCTAGGTTGAGATGAAATGAAAACGCCGTGGACAGGTTTTCAGCAAGTTGCAACATTGAAATGCAGAAATAAGCACTTTTCCATAAACAAGCTCTAAATCATGTTTGAAGCACTCTGGAGAAAAAAATGTTTTTTGTGTATGTTTATTCGAGATGTTATGAAAACACTGTAGACTGTTTCAGCAAGTTACAACATTGAAATGCAGAAATAAGCACTTTTCCATAAACAAGCTCTAAATCATGTTTGAAGCACTCTGGATAATCCATTTTGCTGTGCATGTGTCTAGGTTGAGATGAAATGAACGCCGTGGACAGTTTTCAGCAAGTTGCAACATTGAAATGCAGAAATAAGCACTTTTCCATAAACAAGCTCTAAATCATGTTTGAAGCACTCTGGATAAAAAAATGTTTTTGTTATGTTTATTCGAGATGTTATGAAAACACTGTAGACTGTTTCAGCAAGTTACAACATTGAAATGCAGAAATAAGCACTTTTCCATAAACAAGCTCTAAATCATGTTTGATGCACTCTGGATATCCAATTTTTGCTGTGCTGTGTCTAGGTTGAGATGAAATGAACGCCGTGGACAGTTTTCAGCAAGTTGCAACATTGAAATGCAGAAATAAGCACTTTTCCATAAACAAGCTCTAAATCATGTTTGATGCACTCATGGATATCCAATTTTTGCTGTGCTGTGTCTAGGTTGAGATGAAATGAACGCCGTGGACAGTTTTCAGCAAGTTGCAACATTGAAATGCAGAAATAAGCACTTTTCCATAAACAAGCTCTAAATCATGTTTGAAGCACTCTGGATAAAAAAATGTTTTTGTTATGTTTATTCGAGATGTTATGAAAACACTGTAGACTGTTTTCAGCAAGTTACAACATTGAAATGCAGAAATAAGCACTTTTCCATAACAAGCTCTAAATCATGTTTGAAGCACTCTGGATATCCCATTTTTGCTGTGGCTGTGTCTAGGTGAGATTGAAATGACGCCGTGGGACAGTTTTCAGCAGTTGCAACATGAAATGCAGAAAAAGCACTTTTCCATAAACAAGCTCTAAATCATGTTTGAAGCACTCTGGATAAAAAAATGTTTTTGTTATGTTTATTCGAGATGTTTGAAACACTGTAGACTGTTTTCAGCAAGTACAACATTGAAATGCAGAAATAAGCACTTTTCCATAACAAAGCTCTAAATCATGTTTGAAGCACTCTGGATAAAAAAATGTTTTTGTTATGTTTTATTCGAGATGTTATGAAAACAACTGTAGACTGTTTTCCAGCAAGTTAACAACATGAAAATGCAGAAATAAGCACTTTTCCATAAACAAGCTCTAATCATGTTTGATGCACTCTGGATATCCAATTTTTGCTGTGCTGTGTCTAGGTTGAGATGAAATGAACGCCGTGGACAGTTTTCAGCAAGTTGCAACATTGAAATGCAGAAATAAGCACTTTCCATAAACAAGCTCTAAATCATGTTTGAAGCACTCTGGAAAAAAAATGTTTTTGTTATGTTTATTCGAGATGTTATGAAAACACTGTAGACTGTTTTCAGCAAGTTACAACATTGAAATGCAGAAATAAGCACTTTTCCATAACAAGCTCTAAATCATGTTTGATGCACTCTGGATATCCAATTTTTGCTGTGCTGTGTCTAGGTTGAGATGAAATGAACGCCGTGGACAGTTTTCAGCAAGTTGCAACATTGAAATGCAGAAATAAGCACTTTTCCATAACAAGCTCTAAATCATGTTTGAATGCACTCTGGATATCCAATTTTGCTGTGCTGTGTCTAGGTTGAGATGAATGAACGCCGTGGACAGTTTTCAGCAAGTTGCAACATTGAAATGCAGAAATAAGCACTTTTCCATAAACAAGCTCTAAATGCATGTTTTGAAGCACTCTGGATAAAAAAATGTTTTTGTTATGTTTATATATCGAGATGTTATGAAACACTGTAGACTGTTTTCAGCAAGTTACAACATTGAAATGCAGAAATAAGCACTTTTCCATAAACAAGCTCTAAATCATGTTGATGCACTCTGGATATCCAATTTTTTGCTGTTCTGTGTTAGGTTGAGATGAAATGAAACGCCGTGGACTTTTCAGCAAGTTGCAACATTGAAATGCAGAAATAAGCACTTTTCCATAAACAAGCTCTAAATCATGTTTGAAGCACTCTGGATAAAAAAATGTTTTTGTTATGTTTATTCGAGATGTTTTGAAAACACTGTAGACTGTTTTCAGCAAGTTACAACATTGAAATGCAGAAATAAGCACTTTTCCATAAACAAGCTCTAAATCATGTTTGATGCACTCTGGATATCCAATTTTTTGCTGTGCTGTGTCTAGGTTGAGATGAAATGAACGCCGTGGACAGTTTTCAAGCAAGTTGCAACATTGAAATGCAGAAATAAGCACTTTTCCATAAACAAGCTCTAAATCATGTTTGAAGCACTCTGGAAAAAAATGTTTTTGTTATGTTTATTCGAGATGTTATGAAAACACTGTAGACTGTTTTCAGCAAGTTACAACATTGAAATGCAGAAATAAGCACTTTTCCATAAACAAGCTCTAAATCATGTTTGATGCACTCTGGATATCCAATTTTTGCTGTGCTGTGTCTAGGTTGAGATGAAATGAACGCCGTGGACAGTTTTCAGCAAGTTGCAACATTGAAATGCAGAAATAAGCACTTTTCCATAAACAAGCTCTAAATCATGTTTGAAGCACTCTGGAAAAAAAATGTTTTTGTTATGTTTATTCGAGATGTTATGAAAACACTGTAGACTGTTTTCAGCAAGTTACAACATTGAAATGCAGAAATAAGCACTTTTCCATAAACAAGCTCTAAATCATGTTTGATGCACTCTGGATATCCAATTTTTGCTGTGCTGTGTCTAGGTTGAGATGAAATGAACGCCGTGGACAGTTTTCAGCAAGTTGCAACATTGAAATGCAGAAATAAGCACTTTTCCATAAACAAGCTCTAAATCATGTTTGAAGCACTCTGGATAAAAAATTTTTTGTTATGTTTATTCGAGATGTTATGAAAACACTGTAGACTGTTTTCAGCAAGTTACAACATTGAAATGCAGAAATAAGCACTTTTCCATAAACAAGCTCTAAATCATGTTTGAAGCACTCTGGAATAAAAAATGTTTTTGTTATGTTTATTCGAGATGTTATGAAAACACTGTAGACTGTTTTCAGCAAGTTGCAACATTGAAATGCAGAAATAAGCACTTTTCCATAAACAAGCTCTAAATCATGTTTGATGCACTCTGGATATCCAATTTTTGCTGTGCTGTGTCTAGTTGAGATGAAATGAACACCGTGGACAGTTTTCAGCAAGTTGCAACATTGAAATGCAGAAATAAGCACTTTTCCATAAACAAGCTCTAAATCATGTTTGATGCACTCTGGATATCCAATTTTTGCTGTGCTGTGTCTAGGTTGAGATGAAATGAACGCCGTGGACAGTTTTCAGCAAGTTGCAACATTGAAATGCAGAAATAAGCACTTTTCCATAAACAAGCTCTAAATCATGTTTGAAGCACTCTGGATAAAAAAAATGTTTTTGTTATGTTTATTCGAGATGTTATGAAAACACTGTAGACTGTTTTCAGCAAGTTACAACATTGAAATGCAGAAATAAGCACTTTTCCATAAACAAGCTCTAAATCATGTTTGATGCACTCTGGATATCCAATTTTTGCTGTGCTGTGTCTAGGTTGAGATGAAATGAACGCCGTGGACAGTTTTCAGCAAGTTGCAACATTGAAATGCAGAAATAAGCACTTTTCCATAAACAAGCTCTAAATCATGTTTGAAGCACTCTGGATAAAAAAATGTTTTTGTTATGTTTATTCGAGATGTTATGAAAACACTGTAGACTGTTTTCAGCAAGTTACAACATTGAAATGCAGAAATAAGCACTTTTCCATAAACAAGCTCTAAATCATGTTTGAAGCACTCTGGATAAACAAATGTTTTTGTTATGTTTATTCGAGATGTTATGAAAACACTGTAGACTGTTTTCAGCAAGTTACAACATTGAAATGCAGAAATAAGCACTTTTCCATAAACAAGCTCTAAATCATGTTTGAATGCACTCTGGATATCCAATTTTTGCTGTGCTGTGTCTAGGTTGAGATGAAATGAACGCCGTGGACAGTTTTCAGCAAGTTGCAACTTGAAATGCAGAAATAAGCACTTTTCCATAAACAAGCTCTAAATCATGTTTGAAGCACTCTGGATAAAAAAATGTTTTTGTTATGTTTATTCGAGATGTTATGAAAACACTGTAGACTGTTTTCAGCAAGTTACAACATTGAAATGCAGAAATAAGCACTTTTCCATAAACAAGCTCTAAATCATGTTTGATGCACTCTGGATATCCAATTTTTGCTGTGCTGTGTCTAGGTTGAGATGAAATGAACGCCGTGGACAGTTTTCAGCAAGTTGCAACATTGAAATGCAGAAATAAGCACTTTTCCATAAACAAGCTCTAAATCATGTTTGATGCACTCTGGATATCCAATTTTTTGCTGTGCTGTGTCTAGGTTGAGATGAATGAACGCCGTGGACAGTTTTCAGCAAGTTGCAACATTGAAATGCAGAAATAAGCACTTTTCCATAAACAAGCTCTAAATCATGTTTGAAGCACTCTGGATAAAAAAATGTTTTTGTTATGTTTATTCGAGATGTTATGAAAACACTGTAGACTGTTTTCAGCAAGTTACAACATTGAAATGCAGAAATAAGCACTTTTCCATAAACAAGCTCTAAATCATGTTTGAATGCACTCTGGATATCCAATTTTTGCTGTGCTGTGTCTAGGTTGAGATGAAATGAACGCCGTGGACAGTTTTCAGCAAGTTGCAACATTGAAATGCAGAATAAGCACTTTTCCATAAACAAGCTCTAAATCATGTTTGAAGCACTCTGGATAAAAAAATGTTTTTGTTATGTTTATTCGAGATGTTATGAAAACACTGTAGACTGTTTTCAGCAAGTTACAACATTGAAATGCAGAAATAAGCACTTTTCCATAAACAAGCTCTAAATCATGTTTGATGCACTCTGGATATCCAATTTTTACTGTGCTGTGTCTAGGTTGAGATGAAATGAACGCCGTGGACAGTTTTCAGCAAGTTGCAACATTGAAATGCAGAAATAAGCACTTTTCCATAAACAAGCTCTAAATCATGTTTGATGCACTCTGGATATCCAATTTTTGCTGTGCTGTGTCTAGGTTGAGATGAAATGAACGCCGTGGACAGTTTTCAGCAAGTTGCAACATTGAAATGCAGAAATAAGCACTTTTCCATAAACAAGCTCTAAATCATGTTTGAAGCACTCTGGAAAAAAAATGTTTTTGTTATGTTTATTCGAGATGTTATGAAAACACTGTAGACTGTTTTCAGCAAGTTACAACATTGAAATGCAGAAATAAGCACTTTTCCATAAACAAGCTCTAAATCATGTTTGATGCACTCTGGATATCCAATTTTTGCTGTGCTGTGTCTAGGTTGAGATGAAATGAACGCCGTGGACAGTTTTCAGCAAGTTGCAACATTGAAATGCAGAAATAAGCACTTTTCCATAAACAAGCTCTAAATCATGTTTGAAGCACTCTGGATAAAAAAATGTTTTTGTTATGTTTATTCGAGATGTTATGAAAACACTGTAGACTGTTTTCAGCAAGTTACAACATTGAAATGCAGAAATAAGCACTTTTCCATAAACAAGCTCTAAATCATGTTTGATGCACTCTGGATATCCAATTTTTGCTGTGCTGTGTCTAGGTTGAGATGAAATGAACGCCGTGGACAGTTTTCAGCAAGTTGCAACATTGAAATGCAGAAATAAGCACTTTTCCATAAACAAGCTCTAAATCATGTTTGATGCACTCTGGATATCCAATTTTTGCTGTGCTGTGTCTAGGTTGAGATGAAATGAACGCCGTGGACAGTTTTCAGCAAGTTGCAACATTGAAATGCAGAAATAAGCACTTTTCCATAAACAAGCTCTAAATCATGTTTGATGCACTCTGGATATCCAATTTTGCTGTGCTGTGTCTAGGTTGAGATGAAATGAACGCCGTGGACAGTTTTCAGCAAGTTGCAACATTGAAATGCAGAAATAAGCACTTTTCCATAAACAAGCTCTAAATCATGTTTGAAGCACTCTGGATAAAAAAATGTTTTTGTTATGTTATTCGAGATGTTATGAAAACACTGTAGACTGTTTTCAGCAAGTTACAACATTGAAATGCAGAAATAAGCACTTTTCCATAAACAAGCTCTAAATCATGTTTGATGCACTCTGGATATCCAATTTTTGCTGTGCTGTGTCTAGGTTGAGATGAAATGAACGCCGTGGACAGTTTTCAGCAAGTTGCAACATTGAAATGCAGAAATAAGCACTTTTCCATAAACAAGCTCTAAATCATGTTTGAAGCACTCTGGAAAAAAAATGTTTTTTGTATGTTATTCGAGATGTTATGAAACACTGTAGACTGTTTTCAGCAAGTTACAACATTGAAATGCAGAAATAAGCACTTTTCCATAAACAAGCTCTAAATCATGTTTGATGCACTCTGGATATCCAATTTTTGCTGTGCTGTGTCTAGGTTGAGATGAAATGAACGCCGTGGACAGTTTTCAGCAAGTTGCAACATTGAAATGCAGAAATAAGCACTTTTCCATAAACAAGCTCTAAATCATGTTTGAAGCACTCTGGATAAAAAAATGTTTTTGTTATGTTTATTCGAGATGTTATGAAAACACTGTAGACTGTTTTCAGCAAGTTACAACATTGAAATGCAGAAATAAGCACTTTTCCATAAACAAGCTCTAAATCATGTTTGATGCACTCTGGATATCCAATTTTTACTGTGCTGTGTCTAGGTTGAGATGAAATGAACGCCGTGGACAGTTTTCAGCAAGTTGCAACATTGAAATGCAGAAATAAGCACTTTTCCATAAACAAGCTCTAAATCATGTTTGAAGCACTCTGGATAAAAAATGTTTTTGTGATGTTTATTCGAGATGTTATGAAAACACTGTAGACTGTTTCAGCAAGTTACAACATTGAAATGCAGAAATAAGCACTTTTCCATAAACAAGCTCTAAATCATGTTTGATGCACTCTGGATATCCAATTTTTGCTGTGCTGTGTCTAGGTTGAGATGAAATGAACGCCGTGGACAGTTTTCAGCAAGTTGCAACATTGAAATGCAGAAATAAGCACTTTTCCATAAACAAGCTCTAAATCATGTTTGAAGCACTCTGGATAAAAAAATGTTTTTGTTATGTTTATTCGAGATGTTTTGAAAAACACTGTAGACTGTTTTCAGCAAGTTACAACATTGAAATGCAGAAATAAGCACTTTTCCATAAACAAGCTCTAAATCATGTTTGATGCACTCTGGATATCCAAATTTTTTGTCTGTGTCTAGTTGAGATGATTGAACGCCGTGGACTGTTTCAGCAAGTTGCAACATTGAAATGCAGAAATAAGCACTTTTCCATAAACAAGCTCTAAATCATGTTTGAAGCACTCTGGAAAAAAATGTTTTTGTTATGTTTATTCGAGATGTTATGAAAACACTGTAGGACTGTTTTCAGCAAGTTACAACATTGAAATGCAGAAATAAGCACTTTTCCATAACAAGCTCTAAATCATGTTTGATGCACTCTGGATATCCAATTTTTGCTGTGCTGTGTCTAGGTTGAGATGAAATGAACGCCGTGGACAGTTTTCAGCAAGTTGCAACATTGAAATGCAGAAATAAGCACTTTTCCATAAACAAGCTCTAAATCATGTTTGAAGCACTCTGGAAAAAAATGTTTTTGTTATGTTTATTCGAGATGTTTTGAAAACACTGTAGACTGTTTTCAGCAAGTTACAACATTGAAATGCAGAAATAAGCACTTTTCCATAAACAAGCTCTAAATCATGTTTGATGCACTCTGGATATCCAATTTTTGCTGTGCTGTGTCTAGGTTGAGATGAAATGAACGCCGTGGACAGTTTTCAGCAAGTTGCAACATTGAAATGCAGAAATAAGCACTTTTCCATAAACAAGCTCTAAATCATGTTTGAAGCACTCTGGATAAAAAAATGTTTTTGTTATGTTTATTCGAGATGTTATGAAAACACTGTAGACTGTTTTCAGCAAGTTACAACATTGAAATGCAGAAATAAGCACTTTTCCATAAACAAGCTCTAAATCATGTTTGAGCACTCTGGATATCCAATTTTTTGCTGTGCTGTGTCTAGGTTGAGATGAAATGAACGCCGTGGACAGTTTTCAGCAAGTTGCAACATTGAAATGCAGAAATAAGCACTTTTCCATAAACAAGCTCTAAATCATGTTTGATGCACTCTGGATATCCAATTTTTGCTGTGCTGTGTCTAGGTTGAGATGAAATGAACGCCGTGGACAGTTTTCAGCAAGTTGCAACATTGAAATGCAGAAATAAGCACTTTTCCATAAACAAGCTCTAAATCATGTTTGAAGCACTCTGGAAAAAAAATGTTTTTGTTATGTTTATTCGAGATGTTATGAAAACACTGTAGACTGTTTTCAGCAAGTTACAACATTGAAATGCAGAAATAAGCACTTTTCCATAAACAAGCTCTAAATCATGTTTGATGCACTCTGGATATCCAATTTTTGCTGTGCTGTGTCTAGGTTGAGATGAAATGAACGCCGTGGACAGTTTTCAGCAAGTTGCAACATTGAAATGCAGAAATAAGCACTTTTCCATAAACAAGCTCTAAATCATGTTTGAAGCACTCTGGATAAAAAAATGTTTTTGTTATGTTTATTCGAGATGTTATGAAAACACTGTAGACTGTTTTCAGCAAGTTACAACATTGAAATGCAGAAATAAGCACTTTTCCATAAACAAGCTCTAAATCATGTTTGATGCACTCTGGATATCCAATTTTTGCTGTGCTGTGTCTAGGTTGAGATGAAATGAACGCCGTGGACAGTTTTCAGCAAGTTGCAACATTGAAATGCAGAAATAAGCACTTTTCCATAAACAAGCTCTAAATCATGTTTGAAGCACTCTGGATAAAAAATGTTTTTGTTATGTTTATTCGAGATGTTTTGAAAACACTGTAGACTGTTTTCAGCAAGTTACAACATTGAAATGCAGAAATAAGCACTTTTCCATAAACAAGCTCTAAATCATGTTTGAAGCACTCTGGATAAAAAATGTTTTTGTTATGTTTATTCGAGATGTTATGAAAACACTGTAGACTGTTTTCAGCAAGTTACAACATTGAAATGCAGAAATAAGCACTTTTCCATAAACAAGCTCTAAATCATGTTTGATGCACTCTGGATATCCAATTTTTGCTGTGCTGTGTCTAGGTTGAGATGAAATGAACGCCGTGGACAGTTTTCAGCAAGTTGCAACATTGAAATGCAGAAATAAGCACTTTTCCATAAACAAGCTCTAAATCATGTTTGAAGCACTCTGGAAAAAAAATGTTTTTGTTATGTTTATTCGAGATGTTATGAAAACACTGTAGACTGTTTTCAGCAAGTTACAACATTGAAATGCAGAAATAAGCACTTTTCCATAAACAAGCTCTAAATCATGTTTGATGCACTCTGGATATCCAATTTTTGCTGTGCTGTGTCTAGGTTGAGATGAAATGAACGCCGTGGACAGTTTTCAGCAAGTTGCAACATTGAAATGCAGAAATAAGCACTTTTCCATAAACAAGCTCTAAATCATGTTTGAAGCACTCTGGATAAAAAAATGTTTTTGTTATGTTTATTCGAGATGTTATGAAAACACTGTAGACTGTTTTCAGCAAGTTACAACATTGAAATGCAGAAATAAGCACTTTTCCATAAACAAGCTCTAAATCATGTTTGATGCACTCTGGATATCCAATTTTTGCTGTGCTGTGTCTAGGTTGAGATGAAATGAACGCCGTGGACAGTTTTCAGCAAGTTGCAACATTGAAATGCAGAAATAAGCACTTTTCCATAAACAAGCTCTAAATCATGTTTGAAGCACTCTGGATAAAAAAATGTTTTTGTTATGTTTATTCGAGATGTTATGAAAACACTGTAGACTGTTTTCAGCAAGTTACAACATTGAAATGCAGAAATAAGCACTTTTCCATAAACAAGCTCTAAATCATGTTTGATGCACTCTGGATATCCAATTTTTGCTGTGCTGTGTCTAGGTTGAGATGAAATGAACGCCGTGGACAGTTTTCAGCAAGTTGCAACATTGAAATGCAGAAATAAGCACTTTTCCATAAACAAGCTCTAAATCATGTTTGAAGCACTCTGGATAAAAAAATGTTTTTGTTATGTTTATTCGAGATGTTTTGAAAACACTGTAGACTGTTTTCAGCAAGTTACAACATTGAAATGCAGAAATAAGCACTTTTCCATAAACAAGCTCTAAATCATGTTTGATGCACTCTGGATATCCAATTTTTACTGTGCTGTGTCTAGGTTGAGATGAAATGAACGCCGTGGACAGTTTTCAGCAAGTTGCAACATTGAAATGCAGAAATAAGCACTTTTCCATAAACAAGCTCTAAATCATGTTTGATGCACTCTGGATATCCAATTTTTGCTGTGCTGTGTCTAGGTTGAGATGAAATGAACGCCGTGGACAGTTTTCAGCAAGTTGCAACTTGAAATGCAGAAATAAGCACTTTTCCATAAACAAGCTCTAAATCATGTTTGAAGCACTCTGGAAAAAAAATGTTTTTGTTATGTTTATTCGAGATGTTATGAAAACACTGTAGACTGTTTTCAGCAAGTTACAACATTGAAATGCAGAAATAAGCACTTTTCCATAAACAAGCTCTAAATCATGTTTGATGCACTCTGGATATCCAATTTTTGCTGTGCTGTGTCTAGGTTGAGATGAAATGAACGCCGTGGACAGTTTTCAGCAAGTTGCAACATTGAAATGCAGAAATAAGCACTTTTCCATAAACAAGCTCTAAATCATGTTTGAAGCACTCTGGAAAAAAAATGTTTTTGTTATGTTTATTCGAGATGTTATGAAAACACTGTAGACTGTTTTCAGCAAGTTACAACATTGAAATGCAGAAATAAGCACTTTTCCATAAACAAGCTCTAAATCATGTTTGATGCACTCTGGATATCCAATTTTTGCTGTGCTGTGTCTAGGTTGAGATGAAATGAACGCCGTGGACAGTTTTCAGCAAGTTGCAACATTGAAATGCAGAAATAAGCACTTTTCCATAAACAAGCTCTAAATCATGTTTGAAGCACTCTGGATAAAAAATGTTTTTGTTATGTTTATTCGAGATGTTTGAAAACACTGTAGACTGTTTTCAGCAAGTTACAACATTGAAATGCAGAAATAAGCACTTTTCCATAAACAAGCTCTAAATCATGTTTGAAGCACTCTGGATATCCAATTTTTCTGTGCTGTGTCTAGGTTGAGATGAAATGAACGCCGTGGACAGTTTTCAGCAAGTTACAACATTGAAATGCAGAAATAAGCACTTTTCCATAAACAAGCTCTAAATCATGTTTGATGCACTCTGGATATCCAATTTTTGCTGTGCTGTGTCTAGGTTGAGATGAAATGAACGCCGTGGACAGTTTTCAGCAAGTTGCAACATTGAAATGCAGAAATAAGCACTTTTCCATAAACAAGCTCTAAATCATGTTTGAAGCACTCTGGATAAAAAAATGTTTTTGTTATGTTTATTCGAGATGTTTGAAAACACTGTAGACTGTTTTCAGCAAGTTACAACATTGAAATGCAGAAATAAGCACTTTTCCATAAACAAGCTCTAAATCATGTTTGATGCACTCTGGATATCCAATTTTTGCTGTGCTGTGTCTAGGTTGAGATGAAATGAACGCCGTGGACAGTTTTCAGCAAGTTGCAACATTGAAATGCAGAAATAAGCACTTTTCCATAAACAAGCTCTAAATCATGTTTGATGCACTCTGGATATCCAATTTTTGCTGTGCTGTGTCTAGGTTGAGATGAAATGAACGCCGTGGACAGTTTTCAGCAAGTTGCAACATTGAAATGCAGAAATAAGCACTTTTCCATAAACAAGCTCTAAATCATGTTTGAAGCACTCTGGAAAAAAAATGTTTTTGTTATGTTTATTCGAGATGTTATGAAAACACTGTAGACTGTTTTCAGCAAGTTACAACATTGAAATGCAGAAATAAGCACTTTTCCATAAACAAGCTCTAAATCATGTTTGATGCACTCTGGATATCCAATTTTTGCTGTGCTGTGTCTAGGTTGAGATGAAATGAACGCCGTGGACAGTTTTCAGCAAGTTGCAACATTGAAATGCAGAAATAAGCACTTTTCCATAAACAAGCTCTAAATCATGTTTGAAGCACTCTGGATAAAAAAATGTTTTTGTTATGTTTATTCGAGATGTTATGAAAACACTGTAGACTGTTTTCAGCAAGTTACAACATTGAAATGCAGAAATAAGCACTTTTCCATAAACAAGCTCTAAATCATGTTTGATGCACTCTGGATATCCAATTTTTGCTGTGCTGTGTCTAGGTTGAGATGAAATGAACGCCGTGGACAGTTTTCAGCAAGTTGCAACATTGAAATGCAGAAATAAGCACTTTTCCATAAACAAGCTCTAAATCATGTTTGAAGCACTCTGGATAAAAAAATGTTTTTGTTATGTTTATTCGAGATGTTATGAAAACACTGTAGACTGTTTTCAGCAAGTTACAACATTGAAATGCAGAAATAAGCACTTTTCCATAAACAAGCTCTAAATCATGTTTGATGCACTCTGGATATCCAATTTTTGCTGTGCTGTGTCTAGGTTGAGATGAAATGAACGCCGTGGACAGTTTTCAGCAAGTTGCAACATTGAAATGCAGAAATAAGCACTTTTCCATAAACAAGCTCTAAATCATGTTTGAAGCACTCTGGATATCAAATTTTTGCTGTGCTGTGTCTAGGTTGAGATGAAATGAACGCCGTGGACAGTTTTCAGCAAGTTGCAACATTGAAATGCAGAAATAAGCACTTTTCCATAAACAAGCTCTAAATCATGTTTGAAGCACTCTGGAAAAAAAATGTTTTTGTTATGTTTATTCGAGATGTTATGAAAACACTGTAGACTGTTTTCAGCAAGTTACAACATTGAAATGCAGAAATAAGCACTTTTCCATAAACAAGCTCTAAATCATGTTTGATGCACTCTGGATATCCAATTTTTGCTGTGCTGTGTCTAGGTTGAGATGAAATGAACGCCGTGGACAGTTTTCAGCAAGTTGCAACATTGAAATGCAGAAATAAGCACTTTTCCATAAACAAGCTCTAAATCATGTTTGAAGCACTCTGGAAAAAAAATGTTTTTGTTATGTTTATTCGAGATGTTATGAAAACACTGTAGACTGTTTTCAGCAAGTTACAACATTGAAATGCAGAAATAAGCACTTTTCCATAAACAAGCTCTAAATCATGTTTGATGCACTCTGGATATCCAATTTTTGCTGTGCTGTGTCTAGGTTGAGATGAAATGAACGCCGTGGACAGTTTTCAGCAAGTTGCAACATTGAAATGCAGAAATAAGCACTTTTCCATAAACAAGCTCTAAATCATGTTTGAAGCACTCTGGATAAAAAAATGTTTTTGTTATGTTTATTCGAGATGTTATGAAAACACTGTAGACTGTTTTCAGCAAGTTACAACATTGAAATGCAGAAATAAGCACTTTTCCATAAACAAGCTCTAAATCATGTTTGAATGCACTCTGGATATCCAATTTTTGCTGTGCTGTGTCTAGGTTGAGATGAAATGAACGCCGTGGACAGTTTTCAGCAAGTTGCAACATTGAAATGCAGAAATAAGCACTTTTCCATAAACAAGCTCTAAATCATGTTTGAAGCACTCTGGATAAAAAAATGTTTTTGTTATGTTTATTCGAGATGTTATGAAAACACTGTAGACTGTTTTCAGCAAGTTACAACATTGAAATGCAGAAATAAGCACTTTTCCATAAACAAGCTCTAAATCATGTTTGATGCACTCTGGATATCCAATTTTTGCTGTGCTGTGTCTAGGTTGAGATGAAATGAACGCCGTGGACAGTTTTCAGCAAGTTGCAACATTGAAATGCAGAAATAAGCACTTTTCCATAAACAAGCTCTAAATCATGTTTGAAGCACTCTGGATAAAAAATGTTTTTGTTATGTTTATTCGAGATGTTATGAAAACACTGTAGACTGTTTTCAGCAAGTTACAACATTGAAATGCAGAAATAAGCACTTTTCCATAAACAAGCTCTAAATCATGTTTGATGCACTCTGGATATCCAATTTTTGCTGTGCTGTGTCTAGGTTGAGATGAAATGAACGCCGTGGACAGTTTTCAGCAAGTTGCAACATTGAAATGCAGAAATAAGCACTTTTCCATAAACAAGCTCTAAATCATGTTTGAAGCACTCTGGATAAAAAAATGTTTTTGTTATGTTTATTCGAGATGTTATGAAAACACTGTAGACTGTTTTCAGCAAGTTACAACATTGAAATGCAGAAATAAGCACTTTTCCATAAACAAGCTCTAAATCATGTTTGATGCACTCTGGATATCCAATTTTTGCTGTGCTGTGTCTAGGTTGAGATGAAATGAACGCCGTGGACAGTTTTCAGCAAGTTGCAACATTGAAATGCAGAAATAAGCACTTTTCCATAAACAAGCTCTAAATCATGTTTGATGCACTCTGGATATCCAATTTTTGCTGTGCTGTGTCTAGGTTGAGATGAAATGAACGCCGTGGACAGTTTTCAGCAAGTTGCAACATTGAAATGCAGAAATAAGCACTTTTCCATAAACAAGCTCTAAATCATGTTTGAAGCACTCTGGAAAAAAAATGTTTTTGTTATGTTTATTCGAGATGTTATGAAAACACTGTAGACTGTTTTCAGCAAGTTACAACATTGAAATGCAGAAATAAGCACTTTTCCATAAACAAGCTCTAAATCATGTTTGATGCACTCTGGATATCCAATTTTTGCTGTGCTGTGTCTAGGTTGAGATGAAATGAACGCCGTGGACAGTTTTCAGCAAGTTGCAACATTGAAATGCAGAAATAAGCACTTTTCCATAAACAAGCTCTAAATCATGTTTGAAGCACTCTGGATAAAAAAATGTTTTTGTTATGTTTATTCGAGATGTTATGAAAACACTGTAGACTGTTTTCAGCAAGTTACAACATTGAAATGCAGAAATAAGCACTTTTCCATAAACAAGCTCTAAATCATGTTTGATGCACTCTGGATATCCAATTTTTGCTGTGCTGTGTCTAGGTTGAGATGAAATGAACGCCGTGGACAGTTTTCAGCAAGTTGCAACATTGAAATGCAGAAATAAGCACTTTTCCATAAACAAGCTCTAAATCATGTTTGAAGCACTCTGGATAAAAAAATGTTTTTGTTATGTTTATTCGAGATGTTATGAAAACACTGTAGACTGTTTTCAGCAAGTTACAACATTGAAATGCAGAAATAAGCACTTTTCCATAAACAAGCTCTAAATCATGTTTGATGCACTCTGGATATCCAATTTTTGCTGTGCTGTGTCTAGGTTGAGATGAAATGAACGCCGTGGACAGTTTTCAGCAAGTTGCAACATTGAAATGCAGAAATAAGCACTTTTCCATAAACAAGCTCTAAATCATGTTTGAAGCACTCTGGATAAAAAAATGTTTTTGTTATGTTTATTCGAGATGTTATGAAAACACTGTAGACTGTTTTCAGCAAGTTACAACATTGAAATGCAGAAATAAGCACTTTTCCATAAACAAGCTCTAAATCATGTTTGATGCACTCTGGATATCCAATTTTTGCTGTGCTGTGTCTAGGTTGAGATGAAATGAACGCCGTGGACAGTTTTCAGCAAGTTGCAACATTGAAATGCAGAAATAAGCACTTTTCCATAAACAAGCTCTAAATCATGTTTGAAGCACTCTGGATAAAAAAATGTTTTTGTTATGTTTATTCGAGATGTTATGAAAACACTGTAGACTGTTTTCAGCAAGTTACAACATTGAAATGCAGAAATAAGCACTTTTCCATAAACAAGCTCTAAATCATGTTTGAAGCACTCTGGATAAAAAAATGTTTTTGTTATGTTTATTCGAGATGTTTTGAAAACACTGTAGACTGTTTTCAGCAAGTTACAACATTGAAATGCAGAAATAAGCACTTTTCCATAAACAAGCTCTAAATCATGTTTGATGCACTCTGGATATCCAATTTTTACTGTGCTGTGTCTAGGTTGAGATGAAATGAACGCCGTGGACAGTTTTCAGCAAGTTGCAACATTGAAATGCAGAAATAAGCACTTTTCCATAAACAAGCTCTAAATCATGTTTGATGCACTCTGGATATCCAATTTTTGCTGTGCTGTGTCTAGGTTGAGATGAAATGAACGCCGTGGACAGTTTTCAGCAAGTTGCAACATTGAAATGCAGAAATAAGCACTTTTCCATAAACAAGCTCTAAATCATGTTTGAAGCACTCTGGATAAAAAAATGTTTTTGTTATGTTTATTCGAGATGTTATGAAAACACTGTAGACTGTTTTCAGCAAGTTACAACATTGAAATGCAGAAATAAGCACTTTTCCATAAACAAGCTCTAAATCATGTTTGATGCACTCTGGATATCCAATTTTTGCTGTGCTGTGTCTAGGTTGAGATGAAATGAACGCCGTGGACAGTTTTCAGCAAGTTGCAACATTGAAATGCAGAAATAAGCACTTTTCCATAAACAAGCTCTAAATCATGTTTGAAGCACTCTGGATAAAAAAATGTTTTTGTTATGTTTATTCGAGATGTTATGAAAACACTGTAGACTGTTTTCAGCAAGTTACAACATTGAAATGCAGAAATAAGCACTTTTCCATAAACAAGCTCTAAATCATGTTTGATGCACTCTGGATATCCAATTTTTGCTGTGCTGTGTCTAGGTTGAGATGAAATGAACGCCGTGGACAGTTTTCAGCAAGTTGCAACATTGAAATGCAGAAATAAGCACTTTTCCATAAACAAGCTCTAAATCATGTTTGAAGCACTCTGGATAAAAAAATGTTTTTGTTATGTTTATTCGAGATGTTATGAAAACACTGTAGACTGTTTTCAGCAAGTTACAACATTGAAATGCAGAAATAAGCACTTTTCCATAAACAAGCTCTAAATCATGTTTGATGCACTCTGGATATCCAATTTTTGCTGTGCTGTGTCTAGGTTGAGATGAAATGAACGCCGTGGACAGTTTTCAGCAAGTTGCAACATTGAAATGCAGAAATAAGCACTTTTCCATAAACAAGCTCTAAATCATGTTTGAAGCACTCTGGATAAAAAATGTTTTTGTTATGTTTATTCGAGATGTTATGAAACACTGTAGACTGTTTTCAGCAAGTTACAACATTGAAATGCAGAAATAAGCACTTTTCCATAAACAAGCTCTAAATCATGTTTGAAGCACTCTGGATAAAAAAATGTTTTTGTTATGTTTATTCGAGATGTTATGAAAACACTGTAGACTGTTTTCAGCAAGTTACAACATTGAAATGCAGAAATAAGCACTTTTCCATAAACAAGCTCTAAATCATGTTTGATGCACTCTGGATATCCAATTTTTGCTGTGCTGTGTCTAGGTTGAGATGAAATGAACGCCGTGGACAGTTTTCAGCAAGTTGCAACATTGAAATGCAGAAATAAGCACTTTTCCATAAACAAGCTCTAAATCATGTTTGAAGCACTCTGGAAAAAAAATGTTTTTGTTATGTTTATTCGAGATGTTATGAAAACACTGTAGACTGTTTTCAGCAAGTTACAACATTGAAATGCAGAAATAAGCACTTTTCCATAAACAAGCTCTAAATCATGTTTGATGCACTCTGGATATCCAATTTTTGCTGTGCTGTGTCTAGGTTGAGATGAAATGAACGCCGTGGACAGTTTTCAGCAAGTTGCAACATTGAAATGCAGAAATAAGCACTTTTCCATAAACAAGCTCTAAATCATGTTTGATGCACTCTGGATATCCAATTTTTGCTGTGCTGTGTCTAGGTTGAGATGAAATGAACGCCGTGGACAGTTTTCAGCAAGTTGCAACTTGAAATGCAGAAATAAGCACTTTTCCATAAACAAGCTCTAAATCATGTTTGAAGCACTCTGGAAAAAAAATGTTTTTGTTATGTTTATTCGAGATGTTATGAAAACACTGTAGACTGTTTTCAGCAAGTTACAACATTGAAATGCAGAAATAAGCACTTTTCCATAAACAAGCTCTAAATCATGTTTGATGCACTCTGGATATCCAATTTTTGCTGTGCTGTGTCTAGGTTGAGATGAAATGAACGCCGTGGACAGTTTTCAGCAAGTTGCAACATTGAAATGCAGAAATAAGCACTTTTCCATAAACAAGCTCTAAATCATGTTTGATGCACTCTGGATATCCAATTTTTGCTGTGCTGTGTCTAGGTTGAGATGAAATGAACGCCGTGGACAGTTTTCAGCAAGTTGCAACATTGAAATGCAGAAATAAGCACTTTTCCATAAACAAGCTCTAAATCATGTTTGAAGCACTCTGGAAAAAAAATGTTTTTGTTATGTTTATTCGAGATGTTATGAAAACACTGTAGACTGTTTTCAGCAAGTTACAACATTGAAATGCAGAAATAAGCACTTTTCCATAAACAAGCTCTAAATCATGTTTGATGCACTCTGGATATCCAATTTTTGCTGTGCTGTGTCTAGGTTGAGATGAAATGAACGCCGTGGACAGTTTTCAGCAAGTTGCAACATTGAAATGCAGAAATAAGCACTTTTCCATAAACAAGCTCTAAATCATGTTTGATGCACTCTGGATATCCAATTTTTGCTGTGCTGTGTCTAGGTTGAGATGAAATGAACGCCGTGGACAGTTTTCAGCAAGTTGCAACATTGAAATGCAGAAATAAGCACTTTTCCATAAACAAGCTCTAAATCATGTTTGAAGCACTCTGGAAAAAAAATGTTTTTGTTATGTTTATTCGAGATGTTATGAAAACACTGTAGACTGTTTTCAGCAAGTTACAACATTGAAATGCAGAAATAAGCACTTTTCCATAAACAAGCTCTAAATCATGTTTGATGCACTCTGGATATCCAATTTTTGCTGTGCTGTGTCTAGGTTGAGATGAAATGAACGCCGTGGACAGTTTTCAGCAAGTTGCAACATTGAAATGCAGAAATAAGCACTTTTCCATAAACAAGCTCTAAATCATGTTTGATGCACTCTGGATATCCAATTTTTGCTGTGCTGTGTCTAGGTTGAGATGAAATGAACGCCGTGGACAGTTTTCAGCAAGTTGCAACTTGAAATGCAGAAATAAGCACTTTTCCATAAACAAGCTCTAAATCATGTTTGAAGCACTCTGGAAAAAAAATGTTTTTGTTATGTTTATTCGAGATGTTATGAAAACACTGTAGACTGTTTTCAGCAAGTTACAACATTGAAATGCAGAAATAAGCACTTTTCCATAAACAAGCTCTAAATCATGTTTGATGCACTCTGGATATCCAATTTTTGCTGTGCTGTGTCTAGGTTGAGATGAAATGAACGCCGTGGACAGTTTTCAGCAAGTTGCAACATTGAAATGCAGAAATAAGCACTTTTCCATAAACAAGCTCTAAATCATGTTTGAAGCACTCTGGAAAAAAAATGTTTTTGTTATGTTTATTCGAGATGTTATGAAAACACTGTAGACTGTTTTCAGCAAGTTACAACATTGAAATGCAGAAATAAGCACTTTTCCATAAACAAGCTCTAAATCATGTTTGATGCACTCTGGATATCCAATTTTTGCTGTGCTGTGTCTAGGTTGAGATGAAATGAACGCCGTGGACAGTTTTCAGCAAGTTGCAACATTGAAATGCAGAAATAAGCACTTTTCCATAAACAAGCTCTAAATCATGTTTGAAGCACTCTGGATAAAAAATGTTTTTTGTTATGTTTATTCGAGATGTTATGAAAACACTGTAGACTGTTTTCAGCAAGTTACAACATTGAAATGCAGAAATAAGCACTTTTCCATAAACAAGCTCTAAATCATGTTTGATGCACTCTGGATATCCAATTTTTGCTGTGCTGTGTCTAGGTTGAGATGAAATGAACGCCGTGGACAGTTTTCAGCAAGTTGCAACATTGAAATGCAGAAATAAGCACTTTTCCATAAACAAGCTCTAAATCATGTTTGAAGCACTCTGGATAAAAAATGTTTTTGTTATGTTTATTCGAGATGTTATGAAAACACTGTAGACTGTTTTCAGCAAGTTACAACATTGAAATGCAGAAATAAGCACTTTTCCATAAACAAGCTCTAAATCATGTTTGAAGCACTCTGGATAAAAAATGTTTTTGTTATGTTTATTCGAGATGTTATGAAAACACTGTAGACTGTTTTCAGCAAGTTACAACATTGAAATGCAGAAATAAGCACTTTTCCATAAACAAGCTCTAAATCATGTTTGATGCACTCTGGATATCCAATTTTTGCTGTGCTGTGTCTAGGTTGAGATGAAATGAACGCCGTGGACAGTTTTCAGCAAGTTGCAACATTGAAATGCAGAAATAAGCACTTTTCCATAAACAAGCTCTAAATCATGTTTGAAGCACTCTGGATAAAAAAATGTTTTTGTTATGTTTATTCGAGATGTTATGAAAACACTGTAGACTGTTTTCAGCAAGTTACAACATTGAAATGCAGAAATAAGCACTTTTCCATAAACAAGCTCTAAATCATGTTTGATGCACTCTGGATATCCAATTTTTGCTGTGCTGTGTCTAGGTTGAGATGAAATGAACGCCGTGGACAGTTTTCAGCAAGTTGCAACATTGAAATGCAGAAATAAGCACTTTTCCATAAACAAGCTCTAAATCATGTTTGATGCACTCTGGATATCCAATTTTTGCTGTGCTGTGTCTAGGTTGAGATGAAATGAACGCCGTGGACAGTTTTCAGCAAGTTGCAACATTGAAATGCAGAAATAAGCACTTTTCCATAAACAAGCTCTAAATCATGTTTGAAGCACTCTGGATAAAAAAATGTTTTTGTTATGTTTATTCGAGATGTTATGAAAACACTGTAGACTGTTTTCAGCAAGTTACAACATTGAAATGCAGAAATAAGCACTTTTCCATAAACAAGCTCTAAATCATGTTTGATGCACTCTGGATATCCAATTTTTGCTGTGCTGTGTCTAGGTTGAGATGAAATGAACGCCGTGGACAGTTTTCAGCAAGTTGCAACATTGAAATGCAGAAATAAGCACTTTTCCATAAACAAGCTCTAAATCATGTTTGATGCACTCTGGATATCCAATTTTTGCTGTGCTGTGTCTAGGTTGAGATGAAATGAACGCCTGTGGACAGTTTTCAGCAAGTTGCAACTTGAAATGCAGAAATAAGCACTTTTCCATAAACAAGCTCTAAATCATGTTTGAAGCACTCTGGAAAAAAAATGTTTTTGTTATGTTTATTCGAGATGTTATGAAAACACTGTAGACTGTTTTCAGCAAGTTACAACATTGAAATGCAGAAATAAGCACTTTTCCATAAACAAGCTCTAAATCATGTTTGATGCACTCTGGATATCCAATTTTTGCTGTGCTGTGTCTAGGTTGAGATGAAATGAACGCCGTGGACAGTTTTCAGCAAGTTGCAACATTGAAATGCAGAAATAAGCACTTTTCCATAAACAAGCTCTAAATCATGTTTGAAGCACTCTGGATAAAAAAATGTTTTTGTTATGTTTATTCGAGATGTTATGAAAACACTGTAGACTGTTTTCAGCAAGTTACAACATTGAAATGCAGAAATAAGCACTTTTCCATAAACAAGCTCTAAATCATGTTTGATGCACTCTGGATATCCAATTTTTGCTGTGCTGTGTCTAGGTTGAGATGAAATGAACGCCGTGGACAGTTTTCAGCAAGTTGCAACATTGAAATGCAGAAATAAGCACTTTTCCATAAACAAGCTCTAAATCATGTTTGATGCACTCTGGATATCCAATTTTTGCTGTGCTGTGTCTAGGTTGAGATGAAATGAACGCCGTGGACAGTTTTCAGCAAGTTGCAACTTGAAATGCAGAAATAAGCACTTTTCCATAAACAAGCTCTAAATCATGTTTGAAGCACTCTGGAAAAAAATGTTTTTGTTATGTTTATTCGAGATGTTATGAAAACACTGTAGACTGTTTTCAGCAAGTTACAACATTGAAATGCAGAAATAAGCACTTTTCCATAAACAAGCTCTAAATCATGTTTGATGCACTCTGGATATCCAATTTTTGCTGTGCTGTGTCTAGGTTGAGATGAAATGAACGCCGTGGACAGTTTTCAGCAAGTTGCAACATTGAAATGCAGAAATAAGCACTTTTCCATAAACAAGCTCTAAATCATGTTTGAAGCACTCTGGAAAAAAAATGTTTTTGTTATGTTTATTCGAGATGTTATGAAAACACTGTAGACTGTTTTCAGCAAGTTACAACATTGAAATGCAGAAATAAGCACTTTTCCATAAACAAGCTCTAAATCATGTTTGATGCACTCTGGATATCCAATTTTTGCTGTGCTGTGTCTAGGTTGAGATGAAATGAACGCCGTGGACAGTTTTCAGCAAGTTGCAACATTGAAATGCAGAAATAAGCACTTTTCCATAAACAAGCTCTAAATCATGTTTGAAGCACTCTGGATAAAAAATGTTTTTGTTATGTTTATTCGAGATGTTATGAAACACTGTAGACTGTTTTCAGCAAGTTACAACATTGAAATGCAGAAATAAGCACTTTTCCATAAACAAGCTCTAAATCATGTTTGAAGCACTCTGGATAAAAAATGTTTTTGTTATGTTTATTCGAGATGTTATGAAAACACTGTAGACTGTTTTCAGCAAGTTACAACATTGAAATGCAGAAATAAGCACTTTTCCATAAACAAGCTCTAAATCATGTTTGATGCACTCTGGATATCCAATTTTTGCTGTGCTGTGTCTAGGTTGAGATGAAATGAACGCCGTGGACAGTTTTCAGCAAGTTGCAACATTGAAATGCAGAAATAAGCACTTTTCCATAAACAAGCTCTAAATCATGTTTGAAGCACTCTGGAAAAAAAATGTTTTTGTTATGTTTATTCGAGATGTTATGAAAACACTGTAGACTGTTTTCAGCAAGTTACAACATTGAAATGCAGAAATAAGCACTTTTCCATAAACAAGCTCTAAATCATGTTTGATGCACTCTGGATATCCAATTTTTGCTGTGCTGTGTCTAGGTTGAGATGAAATGAACGCCGTGGACAGTTTTCAGCAAGTTGCAACATTGAAATGCAGAAATAAGCACTTTTCCATAAACAAGCTCTAAATCATGTTTGAAGCACTCTGGATAAAAAATGTTTTTGTTATGTTTATTCGAGATGTTTTGAAAACACTGTAGACTGTTTTCAGCAAGTTACAACATTGAAATGCAGAAATAAGCACTTTTCCATAAACAAGCTCTAAATCATGTTTGAAGCACTCTGGATAAAAAAATGTTTTTGTTATGTTTATTCGAGATGTTATGAAAACACTGTAGACTGTTTTCAGCAAGTTACAACATTGAAATGCAGAAATAAGCACTTTTCCATAAACAAGCTCTAAATCATGTTTGATGCACTCTGGATATCCAATTTTTGCTGTGCTGTGTCTAGGTTGAGATGAAATGAACGCCGTGGACAGTTTTCAGCAAGTTGCAACATTGAAATGCAGAAATAAGCACTTTTCCATAAACAAGCTCTAAATCATGTTTGAAGCACTCTGGATAAAAAAATGTTTTTGTTATGTTTATTCGAGATGTTATGAAAACACTGTAGACTGTTTTCAGCAAGTTACAACATTGAAATGCAGAAATAAGCACTTTTCCATAAACAAGCTCTAAATCATGTTTGATGCACTCTGGATATCCAATTTTTGCTGTGCTGTGTCTAGGTTGAGATGAAATGAACGCCGTGGACAGTTTTCAGCAAGTTGCAACATTGAAATGCAGAAATAAGCACTTTTCCATAAACAAGCTCTAAATCATGTTTGATGCACTCTGGATATCCAATTTTTGCTGTGCTGTGTCTAGGTTGAGATGAAATGAACGCCGTGGACAGTTTTCAGCAAGTTGCAACTTGAAATGCAGAAATAAGCACTTTTCCATAAACAAGCTCTAAATCATGTTTGAAGCACTCTGGAAAAAAATGTTTTTGTTATGTTTATTCGAGATGTTATGAAAACACTGTAGACTGTTTTCAGCAAGTTACAACATTGAAATGCAGAAATAAGCACTTTTCCATAAACAAGCTCTAAATCATGTTTGATGCACTCTGGATATCCAATTTTTGCTGTGCTGTGTCTAGGTTGAGATGAAATGAACGCCGTGGACAGTTTTCAGCAAGTTGCAACATTGAAATGCAGAAATAAGCACTTTTCCATAAACAAGCTCTAAATCATGTTTGAAGCACTCTGGAAAAAAAATGTTTTTGTTATGTTTATTCGAGATGTTATGAAAACACTGTAGACTGTTTTCAGCAAGTTACAACATTGAAATGCAGAAATAAGCACTTTTCCATAAACAAGCTCTAAATCATGTTTGATGCACTCTGGATATCCAATTTTTGCTGTGCTGTGTCTAGGTTGAGATGAAATGAACGCCGTGGACAGTTTTCAGCAAGTTGCAACATTGAAATGCAGAAATAAGCACTTTTCCATAAACAAGCTCTAAATCATGTTTGAAGCACTCTGGATAAAAACATGTTTTTGTTATGTTTATTCGAGATGTTTTGAAAACACTGTAGACTGTTTTCAGCAAGTTACAACATTGAAATGCAGAAATAAGCACTTTTCCATAAACAAGCTCTAAATCATGTTTGAAGCACTCTGGATAAAAAATGTTTTTGTTATGTTTATTCGAGATGTTATGAAAACTGTAGACTGTTTTCAGCAAGTTACAACATTGAAATGCAGAAATAAGCACTTTTCCATAAACAAGCTCTAAATCATGTTTGATGCACTCTGGATATCCAATTTTTGCTGTGCTGTGTCTAGGTTGAGATGAAATGAACGCCGTGGACAGTTTTCAGCAAGTTGCAACATTGAAATGCAGAAATAAGCACTTTTCCATAAACAAGCTCTAAATCATGTTTGAAGCACTCTGGAAAAAAAATGTTTTTGTTATGTTTATTCGAGATGTTATGAAAACACTGTAGACTGTTTTCAGCAAGTTACAACATTGAAATGCAGAAATAAGCACTTTTCCATAAACAAGCTCTAAATCATGTTTGATGCACTCTGGATATCCAATTTTTGCTGTGCTGTGTCTAGGTTGAGATGAAATGAACGCCGTGGACAGTTTTCAGCAAGTTGCAACATTGAAATGCAGAAATAAGCACTTTTCCATAAACAAGCTCTAAATCATGTTTGATGCACTCTGGATATCCAATTTTTGCTGTGCTGTGTCTAGGTTGAGATGAAATGAACGCCGTGGACAGTTTTCAGCAAGTTGCAACATTGAAATGCAGAAATAAGCACTTTTCCATAAACAAGCTCTAAATCATGTTTGAAGCACTCTGGAAAAAAAATGTTTTTGTTATGTTTATTCGAGATGTTATGAAAACACTGTAGACTGTTTTCAGCAAGTTACAACATTGAAATGCAGAAATAAGCACTTTTCCATAAACAAGCTCTAAATCATGTTTGATGCACTCTGGATATCCAATTTTTGCTGTGCTGTGTCTAGGTTGAGATGAAATGAACGCCGTGGACAGTTTTCAGCAAGTTGCAACATTGAAATGCAGAAATAAGCACTTTTCCATAAACAAGCTCTAAATCATGTTTGATGCACTCTGGATATCCAATTTTTGCTGTGCTGTGTCTAGGTTGAGATGAAATGAACGCCTGTGGACAGTTTTCAGCAAGTTGCAACTTGAAATGCAGAAATAAGCACTTTTCCATAAACAAGCTCTAAATCATGTTTGAAGCACTCTGGAAAAAAAATGTTTTTGTTATGTTTATTCGAGATGTTATGAAACACTGTAGACTGTTTTCAGCAAGTTACAACATTGAAATGCAGAAATAAGCACTTTTCCATAAACAAGCTCTAAATCATGTTTGATGCACTCTGGATATCCAATTTTTGCTGTGCTGTGTCTAGGTTGAGATGAAATGAACGCCGTGGACAGTTTTCAGCAAGTTGCAACATTGAAATGCAGAAATAAGCACTTTTCCATAAACAAGCTCTAAATCATGTTTGATGCACTCTGGATATCCAATTTTTGCTGTGCTGTGTCTAGGTTGAGATGAAATGAACGCTGTGGACAGTTTTCAGCAAGTTGCAACTTGAAATGCAGAAATAAGCACTTTTCCATAAACAAGCTCTAAATCATGTTTGAAGCACTCTGGAAAAAAAATGTTTTTGTTATGTTTATTCGAGATGTTATGAAAACACTGTAGACTGTTTCAGCAAGTTACAACATTGAAATGCAGAAATAAGCACTTTTCCATAAACAAGCTCTAAATCATGTTTGATGCACTCTGGATATCCAATTTTTGCTGTGCTGTGTCTAGGTTGAGATGAAATGAACGCCGTGGACAGTTTTCAGCAAGTTGCAACATTGAAATGCAGAAATAAGCACTTTTCCATAAACAAGCTCTAAATCATGTTTGAAGCACTCTGGATAAAAAATGTTTTTGTTATGTTTATTCGAGATGTTATGAAAACACTGTAGACTGTTTTCAGCAAGTTACAACATTGAAATGCAGAAATAAGCACTTTTCCATAAACAAGCTCTAAATCATGTTTGATGCACTCTGGATATCCAATTTTTGCTGTGCTGTGTCTAGGTTGAGATGAAATGAACGCCGTGGACAGTTTTCAGCAAGTTGCAACATTGAAATGCAGAAATAAGCACTTTTCCATAAACAAGCTCTAAATCATGTTTGATGCACTCTGGATATCCAATTTTTGCTGTGCTGTGTCTAGGTTGAGATGAAATGAACGCTGTGGACAGTTTTCAGCAAGTTGCAACTTGAAATGCAGAAATAAGCACTTTTCCATAAACAAGCTCTAAATCATGTTTGAAGCACTCTGGAAAAAAATGTTTTTGTTATGTTTATTCGAGATGTTATGAAAACACTGTAGACTGTTTTCAGCAAGTTACAACATTGAAATGCAGAAATAAGCACTTTTCATAAACAAGCTCTAAATCATGTTTGATGCACTCTGGATATCCAATTTTTGCTGTGCTGTGTCTAGGTTGAGATGAAATGAACGCCGTGGACAGTTTTCAGCAAGTTGCAACATTGAAATGCAGAAATAAGCACTTTTCCATAAACAAGCTCTAAATCATGTTGAAGCACTCTGGAAAAAAAATGTTTTTGTTATGTTTCTTCGAGATGTTATGAAAACACTGTAGACTGTTTCAGCAAGCTCTAAATCATGTTTGAAGCCACTCCTGGATAAAAAATGTTTTTTGTTATGTTTATTCGAGATGATTATGAAAACACTGTAGACTGTTTTCAGCAAGTTCAACATTGAAATGCAGAAATAAGCACTTTTCCATAAACAAGCTCTAAATCATGTTTGATGCACTCTGGATATCCAATTTTGCTGTGCTGTGTCTAGGTTGAGATGAAATGAACGCCGTGGACAGTTTTCAGCAAGTTGCAACATTGAAATGCAGAAATAAGCACTTTTTCCATAAACAAGCTCTAAATCATGTTTGATGCACTCTGGATATCCCAATTTTGCTGTGCTGTGTCTAGGTTGAGATGAAATGAACGCCGTGGACAGTTTTTCAGCAAGTTGCAACTTGAAATGCAGAAATAAGCACTTTTCCATAAACAAGCTCTAAATCATGTTTGAAGCACTCTGGAAAAAAAATGTTTTTGGTTATGTTTATTCGAGATGTTATGAAAACACTGTAGATGTTTTCAGCAAGTTACAAACATTGAAATGCAGAAATAAGCACTTTTCCATAAACAAGCTCTAAATCATGTTTGATGCACTCTGGATATCCAATTTTTGCTGTGCTGTGTCTAGGTTGAGATGAAATGAACGCCGTGGACAGTTTTCAGCAAGTTGCAACATTGAAATGCAGAAATAAGCACTTTTCCATAAACAAGCTCTAAATCATGTTGATGCACTCTGGATATCCAATTTTTGCTGTGCTGTGTCTAGGTTGAGATGAAATGAACGCCGTGGACAGTTTTCAGCAAGTTGCAACATTGAAATGCAGAAATAAGCACTTTTCCATAAACAAGCTCTAAATCATGTTTGAAGCACTCTGGAAAAAAATGTTTTGTTATGTTTATTCGAGATGTTATGAAACACTGTAGACTGTTTTCAGCAAGTTACAACATTGAAATGCGGAAATAAGCACTTTTCCATAAACAAGCTCTAAATCATGTTTGATGCACTCTGGATATCCAATTTTTGCTGTGCTGTGTCTAGGTGAGATGAAATGAACGCCGTGGACAGTTTTCAGCAAGTTGCAACATTGAAATGCAGAAATAAGCACTTTTCCATAAACAAGCTCTAAATCATGTTTGAAGCACTCTGGATAAAAAAATGTTTTTGTTATGTTTATTCGAGATGTTATGAAAACACTGTAGACTGTTTTCAGCAAGTTACAACATTGAAATGCAGAAATAAGCACTTTTCCATAAACAAGCTCTAAATCATGTTTGATGCACTCTGGATATCCAATTTTTGCTGTGCTGTGTCTAGGTTGAGATGAAATGAACGCCGTGGACAGTTTTCAGCAAGTTGCAACATTGAAATGCAGAAATAAGCACTTTTCCATAAACAAGCTCTAAATCATGTTTGATGCACTCTGGATATCCAATTTTTGCTGTGCTGTGTCTAGGTTGAGATGAAATGAACGCCGTGGACAGTTTTCAGCAAGTTGCAACATTGAAATGCAGAAATAAGCACTTTTCCATAAACAAGCTCTAAATCATGTTTGCAGCCCCCTCTGGACAAAAACTGTTTTTGTTATGTTTAATTCGAGATGTATGAAAACACTGTAGACTGTTTCAGCAAGTTTACAACATTGAAATGCAGAAATAAGAACTTTTCTCTAAACAAGCTTCTACATCATGTTTGATGCACTCTGGATATCCCAATTTTGCCTGATGCTGTGTCTAGGTTGAGATGAAATGAACCGCCGTGGACCGTTTTCAGCAAGTTGCAACATGAAATGCAGAAATAAGCACTTTCCATAAACAAGCCTCTAATTCATGTTTGATGCACTCTGATACTCCAATTTTTGCTGTGCTGTGTCTAGGTTGAGATGAATGAACGCCTGTGGACAGTTTTTCAGCAAGCTTGCAACTTGAAATGCAGAATAAGCATTTTCCATCAAACCAAGCTCTTAAATTCATGTTTGAAGGCCACTCTGAAACAATGTTTTTGTTATGTTTATTCGAGTGTTATGAAAACACTGTAGAGTCGTTTTCAGCAAGTTACAACATTGAAATGCAGAAATAAGCACTTTTTCCATAAACAAGCTCTAAATTCATGTTGATGCAATCTGGGATATCCAATTTTTACTGTGCTGTGTCTAGGTTGAGATGAAATTGAACGCCGTGGACAGTTTTCAGCAAGTTGCAACATTGAAATGTGCAGAAATAAGCACTTTTCCATAAACAAGCTCTAATCATGTTTGATGCACTCTTGGATATCCAATTTTGCCTGTGCTGTGTCTTAGGTTGAGATGAAATGTAACGCGTGGACAGTTTTCAGCAAGTTTTGCCAACATTGAAGTGCAGAAATTAAGGGGCCCACTTTTCCATATACAAGCTCTAATCATGTTTGAAGCACTCTGCGATAAAAAATGTTTTTGTTAATGTTTATTCGAGATGTTTATGCAAACACTGTAGACTGTTTTCAGCAAGGTTAAACATTGAAATGCAGAAATAAGCCCCACTTTTCCATAAACAAGCTTCTAATCATGTTTGATGCAATCTGGATATCCAATTTTTGCTGTGCTGTGTCTAGTTGAGATGAAATGAACGCCGTGGACAGTTTTCAGCAAGTTGCAACATTGAAATGCAGAAATAAGCACTTTTCCATAAACAAGCTCTAAATCATGTTTGATGCACTCTGGATGTCCAATTTTTGCTGTGCTGTGTCTAGGTTGAGATGAAATGAACGCCGTGGACAGTTTTCAGCAAGTTGCAACATTGAAATGCAGAAATAAGCACTTTTCCATAAACAAGCTCTAAATCATGTTTGAAGCACTCTGGATAAAAAATGTTTTTGTTATGTTTATTTGAGATGTTATGAAAACACTGTAGACTGTTTTCAGCAAGTTACAACATTGAAATGCAGAAATAAGCACTTTTCCATAAACAAGCTCTAAATCATGTTTGATGCACTCTGGATGTCCAATTTTTGCTGTGCTGTGTCTAGGTTGAGATGAAATGAACGCCGTGGACAGTTTTCAGCAAGTTGCAACATTGAAATGCAGAAATAAGCACTTTTCCATAAACAAGCTCTAAATCATGTTTGAAGCACTCTGGATAAAAAAATTTTTGTTATGTTTATTTGAGATGTTATGAAAACACTGTAGACTGTTTTCAGCAAGTTGCAACATTGAAATGCAGAAATAAGCACTTTTCCATAAACAAGCTCTAAATCATGTTTGATGCACTCTGGATAAAAAATGTTTTTGTTGTGTTTATTGAGATGAAATGAAAACACTGTGGACAGTTTTCAGCAAGTTGCAACATTGAAATGCAGAAATAAGCACTTTTCCATAAACAAGCTCTAAATCATGTTTGATGCACTCTGGATATCCAATTTTTGCTGTGCTGTGTCTAGTTGAGATGAAATGAACGTGGACAGTTTTCAGCAAGTTGCAACATTGAAATGCAGAAATAAGCACTTTTCCATAAACAAGCTCTAAATCATGTTTGATGCACTCTGGATGTCCAATTTTTGCTGTGCTGTGTCTAGGTTGAGATGAAATGAACGCCGTGGACAGTTTTCAGCAAGTTGCAACATTGAAATGCAGAAATAAGCACTTTTCCATAAACAAGCTCTAAATCATGTTTGAAGCACTCTGGATAAAAAATGTTTTTGTTATGTTTATTTGAGATGTTATGAAAACACTGTAGACTGTTTTCAGCAAGTTACAACATTGAAATGCAGAAATAAGCACTTTTCCATAAACAAGCTCTAAATCATGTTTGATGCACTCTGGATGTCCAATTTTTGCTGTGCTGTGTCTAGGTTGAGATGAAATGAACGCCGTGGACAGTTTTCAGCAAGTTGCAACATTGAAATGCAGAAATAAGCACTTTTCCATAAACAAGCTCTAAATCATGTTTGAAGCACTCTGGATAAAAAAATGTTTTTGTTATGTTTATTTGAGATGTTATGAAAACACTGTAGACTGTTTTCAGCAAGTTACAACATTGAAATGCAGAAATAAGCACTTTTCCATAAACAAGCTCTAAATCATGTTTGATGCACTCTGGATATCCAATTTTTGCTGTGCTGTGTCTAGGTTGAGATGAAATGAACGCCGTGGACAGTTTTCAGCAAGTTGCAACATTGAAATGCAGAAATAAGCACTTTTCCATAAACAAGCTCTAAATCATGTTTGATGCACTCTGGATGTCCAATTTTTGCTGTGCTGTGTCTAGGTTGAGATGAAATGAACGCCGTGGACAGTTTTCAGCAAGTTGCAACATTGAAATGCAGAAATAAGCACTTTTCCATAAACAAGCTCTAAATCATGTTTGAAGCACTCTGGATAAAAAAATGTTTTTGTTATGTTTATTGAGATGTTATGAAAACACTGTAGACTGTTTTCAGCAAGTTGCAACATTGAAATGCAGAAATAAGCACTTTTCCATAAACAAGCTCTAAATCATGTTTGATGCACTCTGGATATCCAATTTTTGCTGTGCTGTGTCTAGGTTGAGATGAAATGAACGCCGTGGACAGTTTTCAGCAAGTTGCAACATTGAAATGCAGAAATAAGCACTTTTCCATAAACAAGCTCTAAATCATGTTTGATGCACTCTGGATGTCCAATTTTTGCTGTGCTGTGTCTAGGTTGAGATGAAATGAACGCCGTGGACAGTTTTCAGCAAGTTGCAACATTGAAATGCAGAAATAAGCACTTTTCCATAAACAAGCTCTAAATCATGTTTGAAGCACTCTGGATAAAAAAATGTTTTTGTTATGTTTATTTGAGATGTTATGAAAACACTGTAGACTGTTTTCAGCAAGTTACAACATTGAAATGCAGAAATAAGCACTTTTCCATAAACAAGCTCTAAATCATGTTTGATGCACTCTGGATGTCCAATTTTTGCTGTGCTGTGTCTAGGTTGAGATGAAATGAACGCCGTGGACAGTTTTCAGCAAGTTGCAACATTGAAATGCAGAAATAAGCACTTTTCCATAAACAAGCTCTAAATCATGTTTGAAGCACTCTGGATAAAAAATGTTTTTGTTATGTTTATTTGAGATGTTATGAAAACACTGTAGACTGTTTTCAGCAAGTTACAACATTGAAATGCAGAAATAAGCACTTTTCCATAAACAAGCTCTAAATCATGTTTGATGCACTCTGGATATCCAATTTTGCTGTGCTGTGTCTAGGTTGAGATGAAATGAACGCCGTGGACAGTTTTCAGCAAGTTGCAACATTGAAATGCAGAAATAAGCACTTTTCCATAAACAAGCTCTAAATCATGTTTGATGCACTCTGGATATCCAATTTTTGCTGTGCTGTGTCTAGGTTGAGATGAAATGAACGCCGTGGACAGTTTTCAGCAAGTTGCAACATTGAAATGCAGAAATAAGCACTTTTCCATAAACAAGCTCTAAATCATGTTTGAAGCACTCTGGATAAAAAAATGTTTTTGTTATGTTTATTTGAGATGTTATGAAAACACTGTAGACTGTTTTCAGCAAGTTACAACATTGAAATGCAGAAATAAGCACTTTTCCATAAACAAGCTCTAAATCATGTTTGATGCACTCTGGATGTCCAATTTTTGCTGTGCTGTGTCTAGGTTGAGATGAAATGAACGCCGTGGACAGTTTTCAGCAAGTTGCAACATTGAAATGCAGAAATAAGCACTTTTCCATAAACAAGCTCTAAATCATGTTTGAAGCACTCTGGATAAAAAAATGTTTTTGTTATGTTTATTTGAGATGTTATGAAAACACTGTAGACTGTTTTCAGCAAGTTACAACATTGAAATGCAGAAATAAGCACTTTTCCATAAACAAGCTCTAAATCATGTTTGATGCACTCTGGATATCCAATTTTTGCTGTGCTGTGTCTAGGTTGAGATGAAATGAACGCCGTGGACAGTTTTCAGCAAGTTGCAACATTGAAATGCAGAAATAAGCACTTTTCCATAAACAAGCTCTAAATCATGTTTGATGCACTCTGGATATCCAATTTTTGCTGTGCTGTGTCTAGGTTGAGATGAAATGAACGCCGTGGACAGTTTTCAGCAAGTTGCAACATTGAAATGCAGAAATAAGCACTTTTCCATAAACAAGCTCTAAATCATGTTTGAAGCACTCTGGATAAAAAATGTTTTTGTTATGTTTATTTGAGATGTTATGAAAACACTGTAGACTGTTTTCAGCAAGTTACAACATTGAAATGCAGAAATAAGCACTTTTCCATAAACAAGCTCTAAATCATGTTTGATGCACTCTGGATATCCAATTTTTGCTGTGCTGTGTCTAGGTTGAGATGAAATGAACGCCGTGGACAGTTTTCAGCAAGTTGCAACATTGAAATGCAGAAATAAGCACTTTTCCATAAACAAGCTCTAAATCATGTTTGATGCACTCTGGATATCCAATTTTTGCTGTGCTGTGTCTAGGTTGAGATGAAATGAACGCCGTGGACAGTTTTCAGCAAGTTGCAACATTGAAATGCAGAAATAAGCACTTTTCCATAAACAAGCTCTAAATCATGTTTGAAGCACTCTGGATAAAAAAATGTTTTTGTTATGTTTATTTGAGATGTTATGAAAACACTGTAGACTGTTTTCAGCAAGTTACAACATTGAAATGCAGAAATAAGCACTTTTCCATAAACAAGCTCTAAATCATGTTTGATGCACTCTGGATGTCCAATTTTTGCTGTGCTGTGTCTAGGTTGAGATGAAATGAACGCCGTGGACAGTTTTCAGCAAGTTGCAACATTGAAATGCAGAAATAAGCACTTTTCCATAAACAAGCTCTAAATCATGTTTGAAGCACTCTGGATAAAAAATGTTTTTGTTATGTTTATTTGAGATGTTATGAAAACACTGTAGACTGTTTTCAGCAAGTTACAACATTGAAATGCAGAAATAAGCACTTTTCCATAAACAAGCTCTAAATCATGTTTGATGCACTCTGGATATCCAATTTTTGCTGTGCTGTGTCTAGGTTGAGATGAAATGAACGCAGTGGACAGTTTTCAGCAAGTTGAAACATTGAAATGCAGAAATAAAGCACTTTTCCATAAACAAGCTCTAAATCATGTTTGATGCACTCTGGATGTCCAATTTTTGCTGTGCTGTGTCTAGGTTGAGATGAAATGAACACCGTGGACAGTTTTCAGCAAGTTGCAACATTGAAATGCAGAAATAAGCACTTTTCCATAAACAAGCTCTAAATCATGTTTGATGCACTCTGGATGTCCAATTTTTGCTGTGCTGGGTCTAGGTTGAGATGAAATGAACGCCGTGGATAGTTTTCAGCAAGTTGCAACATTGAAATGCAGAAATAAGCACTTTTCCATAAACAAGCTCTAAATCATGTTTGAAGCACTCTGGATAAAAAATGTTTTTGTTATGTTTATTGAGATGTTATGAAAACACTGTAGACTGTTTTCAGCAAGTTACAACATTGAAATGCAGAAATAAGCACTTTTCCATAAACAAGCTCTAAATCATGTTTGATGCACTCTGGATGTCCAATTTTTGCTGTGCTGTGTCTAGGTTGAGATGAAATGAACGCCGTGGACAGTTTTCAGCAAGTTGCAACATTGAAATGCAGAAATAAGCACTTTTCCATAAACAAGCTCTAAATCATGTTTGATGCACTCTGGATGTCCAATTTTTGCTGTGCTGTGTCTAGGTTGAGATGAAATGAACGCCGTGGACAGTTTTCAGCAAGTTGCAACATTGAAATGCAGAAATAAGCACTTTTCCATAAACAAGCTCTAAATCATGTTTGAAGCACTCTGGATAAAAAAATGTTTTTGTTATGTTTATTTGAGATGTTATGAAAACACTGTAGACTGTTTTCAGCAAGTTACAACATTGAAATGCAGAAATAAGCACTTTTCCATAAACAAGCTCTAAATCATGTTTGATGCACTCTGGATGTCCAATTTTTGCTGTGCTGTGTCTAGGTTGAGATGAAATGAACGCCGTGGACAGTTTTCAGCAAGTTGCAACATTGAAATGCAGAAATAAGCACTTTTCCATAAACAAGCTCTAAATCATGTTTGAAGCACTCTGGATAAAAAATGTTTTTGTTATGTTTATTTGAGATGTTATGAAAACACTGTAGACTGTTTTCAGCAAGTTACAACATTGAAATGCAGAAATAAGCACTTTTCCATAAACAAGCTCTAAATCATGTTTGATGCACTCTGGATGTCCAATTTTTGCTGTGCTGTGTCTAGGTTGAGATGAAATGAACGCCGTGGACAGTTTTCAGCAAGTTGCAACATTGAAATGCAGAAATAAGCACTTTTCCATAAACAAGCTCTAAATCATGTTTGAAGCACTCTGGATAAAAAATGTTTTTGTTATGTTTATTCGAGATGTTATGAAAACACTGTAGACTGTTTTCAGCAAGTTACAACATTGAAATGCAGAAATAAGCACTTTTCCATAAACAAGCTCTAAATCATGTTTGATGCACTCTGGATGTCCAATTTTTGCTGTGCTGTGTCTAGGTTGAGATGAAATGAACGCCGTGGACAGTTTTCAGCAAGTTGCAACATTGAAATGCAGAAATAAGCACTTTTCCATAAACAAGCTCTAAATCATGTTTGAAGCACTCTGGATAAAAAATTTTTTTGTTATGTTTATTGAGATGTTATGAAAACACTGTGGACAGTTTTCAGCAAGTTGCAACATTGAAATGCAGAAATAAGCACTTTTCCATAAACAAGCTCTAAATCATGTTTGAAGCACTCTGGATAAAAAATGTTTTTGTTATGTTTATTTGAGATGTTATGAAAACACTGTAGACAGTTTTCAGCAAGTTACAACATTGAAATGCAGAAATAAGCACTTTTCCATAAACAAGCTCTAAATCATGTTTGATGCACTCTGGATCCAATTTTTGCTGTGCTGTGTCTAGTTGAGATGAAATGAACGCCGTGGACAGTTTTCAGCAAGTTGCAACATTGAAATGCAGAAATAAGCACTTTTCCATAAACAAGCTCTAAATCATGTTTGATGCACTCTGGATGTCCAATTTTTGCTGTGCTGTGTCTAGGTTGAGATGAAATGAACGCCGTGGACAGTTTTCAGCAAGTTGCAACATTGAAATGCAGAAATAAGCACTTTTCCATAAACAAGCTCTAAATCATGTTTGAAGCACTCTGGATAAAAAATGTTTTTGTTATGTTTATTTGAGATGTTATGAAAACACTGTAGACTGTTTTCAGCAAGTTACAACATTGAAATGCAGAAATAAGCACTTTTCCATAAACAAGCTCTAAATCATGTTTGATGCACTCTGGATATCCAATTTTTGCTGTGCTGTGTCTAGGTTGAGATGAAATGAACGCCGTGGACAGTTTTCAGCAAGTTGCAACATTGAAATGCAGAAATAAGCACTTTTCCATAAACAAGCTCTAAATCATGTTTGAAGCACTCTGGATAAAAAAATGTTTTTGTTATGTTTATTTGAGATGTTATGAAAACACTGTAGATGTTTTCAGCAAGTTACAACATTGAAATGCAGAAATAAGCACTTTTCCATAAACAAGCTCTAAATCATGTTTGATGCACTCTGGATGTCCAATTTTTGCTGTGCTGTGTTTAGTTGAGATGAAATGAACGCCGTGGACAGTTTTCAGCAAGTTGCAACATTGAAATGCAGAAATAAGCACTTTTCCATAAACAAGCTCTAAATCATGTTTGAAGCACTCTGGATAAAAAATGTTTTTGTTATGTTTATTTGAGATGTTATGAAAACACTGTAGAGTTTTCAGCAAGTTACAACATTGAAATGCAGAAATAAGCACTTTTCCATAAACAAGCTCTAAATCATGTTTGATGCACTCTGGATATCCAATTTTTGCTGTGCTGTGTCTAGGTTGAGATGAAATGAACGCCGTGGACAGTTTTCAGCAAGTTGCAACATTGAAATGCAGAAATAAGCACTTTTCCATAAACAAGCTCTAAATCATGTTTGATGCACTCTGGATGTCCAATTTTTGCTGTGCTGTGTCTAGGTTGAGATGAAATGAACGCCGTGGACAGTTTTCAGCAAGTTGCAACATTGAAATGCAGAAATAAGCACTTTTCCATAAACAAGCTCTAAATCATGTTTGAAGCACTCTGGATAAAAAAATGTTTTTGTTATGTTATTTGAGATGTTATGAAAACACTGTAGACTGTTTTCAGCAAGTTACAACATTGAAATGCAGAAATAAGCACTTTTCCATAAACAAGCTCTAAATCATGTTTGATGCACTCTGGATATCCAATTTTTGCTGTGCTGTGTCTAGGTTGAGATGAAATGAACACCGTGGACAGTTTTCAGCAAGTTGCAACATTGAAATGCAGAAATAAGCACTTTTCCATAAACAAGCTCTAAATCATGTTTGATGCACTCTGGATGTCCAATTTTTGCTGTGCTGTGTCTAGGTTGAGATGAAATGAACGCCGTGGACAGTTTTCAGCAAGTTGCAACATTGAAATGCAGAAATAAGCACTTTTCCATAAACAAGCTCTAAATCATGTTTGAAGCACTCTGGATAAAAAATGTTTTTGTTATGTTTATTTGAGATGTTATGAAAACACTGTAGACTGTTTTCAGCAAGTTACAACATTGAAATGCAGAAATAAGCACTTTTCCATAAACAAGCTCTAAATCATGTTTGATGCACTCTGGATGTCCAATTTTTGCTGTGCTGTGTCTAGGTTGAGATGAAATGAACGCCGTGGACAGTTTTCAGCAAGTTGCAACATTGAAATGCAGAAATAAGCACTTTTCCATAAACAAGCTCTAAATCATGTTTGAAGCACTCTGGATAAAAAATGTTTTTGTTATGTTTATTTGAGATGTTATGAAAACACTGTAGACTGTTTTCAGCAAGTTACAACATTGAAATGCAGAAATAAGCACTTTTCCATAAACAAGCTCTAAATCATGTTTGATGCACTCTGGATGTCCAATTTTTGCTGTGCTGTGTCTAGGTTGAGATGAAATGAACGCCGTGGACAGTTTTCAGCAAGTTGCAACATTGAAATGCAGAAATAAGCACTTTTCCATAAACAAGCTCTAAATCATGTTTGATGCACTCTGGATGTCCAATTTTTGCTGTGCTGTGTCTAGGTTGAGATGAAATGAACGCCGTGGACAGTTTTCAGCAAGTTGCAACATTGAAATGCAGAAATAAGCACTTTTCCATAAACAAGCTCTAAATCATGTTTGAAGCACTCTGGATAAAAAATGTTTTTGTTATGTTTATTGAGATGTTATGAAAACACTGTAGACTGTTTTCAGCAAGTTACAACATTGAAATGCAGAAATAAGCACTTTTCCATAAACAAGCTCTAAATCATGTTTGATGCACTCTGGATATCCAATTTTTGCTGTGCTGTGTCTAGGTTGAGATGAAATGAACGCCGTGGACAGTTTTCAGCAAGTTGCAACATTGAAATGCAGAAATAAGCACTTTTCCATAAACAAGCTCTAAATCATGTTTGATGCACTCTGGATATCCAATTTTTGCTGTGCTGTGTCTAGGTTGAGATGAAATGAACGCCGTGGACAGTTTTCAGCAAGTTGCAACATTGAAATGCAGAAATAAGCACTTTTCCATAAACAAGCTCTAAATCATGTTTGAAGCACTCTGGATAAAAAATGTTTTGTTATGTTTATTTGAGATGTTATGAAAACACTGTAGACTGTTTTCAGCAAGTTACAACATTGAAATGCAGAAATAAGCACTTTTCCATAAACAAGCTCTAAATCATGTTTGATGCACTCTGGATGTCCAATTTTTGCTGTGCTGTGTCTAGGTTGAGATGAAATGAACGCCGTGGACAGTTTTCAGCAAGTTGCAACATTGAAATGCAGAAATAAGCACTTTTCCATAAACAAGCTCTAAATCATGTTTGAAGCACTCTGGATAAAAAATGTTTTTGTTATGTTTATTTGAGATGTTATGAAAACACTGTAGAGTTTTCAGCAAGTTACAACATTGAAATGCAGAAATAAGCACTTTTCCATAAACAAGCTCTAAATCATGTTTGATGCACTCTGGATATCCAATTTTTGCTGTGCTGTGTCTAGGTTGAGATGAAATGAACGCCGTGGACAGTTTTCAGCAAGTTGCAACATTGAAATGCAGAAATAAGCACTTTTCCATAAACAAGCTCTAAATCATGTTTGATGCACTCTGGATGTCCATTTTTGCTGTGCTGTGTCTAGGTTGAGATGAAATGAACACCGTGGACAGTTTTCAGCAAGTTGCAACATTGAAATGCAGAAATAAGCACTTTTCCATAAACAAGCTCTAAATCATGTTTGATGCACTCTGGATATCCAATTTTTGCTGTGCTGTGTCTAGGTTGAGATGAAATGAACGCCGTGGACAGTTTTCAGCAAGTTGCAACATTGAAATGCAGAAATAAGCACTTTTCCATAAACAAGCTCTAAATCATGTTTGAAGCACTCTGGATAAAAAAATGTTTTTGTTATGTTTATTGAGATGTTATGAACACCTGTAGATTGTTTTCAGCAAGTTACAACATTGAAATGCAGAAATAAGCACTTTTCCATAAACAAGCTCTAAATCATGTTTGATGCACTCTGGATATCCAATTTTTGCTGTGCTGTGTCTAGGTTGAGATGAAATGAACGCCGTGGACAGTTTTCAGCAAGTTGCAACATTGAAATGCAGAAATAAGCACTTTTCCATAAACAAGCTCTAAATCATGTTTGATGCACTCTGGATATCCAATTTTGCTGTGCTGTGTCTAGGTTGAGATGAAATGAACGCCGTGGACAGTTTTCAGCAAGTTGCAACATTGAAATGCAGAAATAAGCACTTTTCCATAAACAAGCTCTAAATCATGTTTGAAGCACTCTGGATAAAAAAATGTTTTGTTATGTTTATTTGAGATGTTATGAAAACACTGTAGATTGTTTTCAGCAAGTTAGAACATTGAAATGCAGAAATAAGCACTTTCCATAAACAAGCTCTAAATCATGTTTGATGCACTCTGGATATCCAATTTTGCTGTGCTGTGTCTAGGTTGAGATGAAATGAACGCCGTGGACAGTTTTCAGCAAGTTGCAACATTGAAATGCAGAAATAAGCACTTTTCCATAAACAAGCTCTAAATCATGTTTGATGCACTCTGGATATCCAATTTTGCTGTGCTGTGTCTAGGTTGAGATGAAATGAACGCCGTGGACAGTTTTCAGCAAGTTGCAACATTGAAATGCAGAAATAAGCACTTTTCCATAAACAAGCTCTAAATCATGTTTGAAGCACTCTGGATAAAAAAAGTTTTTGTTATGTTTATTTGAGATGTTATGAAAACACTGTAGATTGTTTCAGCAAGTTACAACATTGAAATGCAGAAATAAGCACTTTTCCATAAACAAGCTCAATCTGGATGTCAATTTTTTGCTGTGCTGTGTCTAGGTTGAGATGAAATGAACGCCGTGGACAGTTTTCAGCAAGTTGCAACATTGAAATGCAGAAATAAGCACTTTTCCATAAACAAGCTCTAAATCATGTTTGAAGCACTCTGGATATAAAAAAATGTTTTTGTTATGTTTATTGAGATGTTATGAAAACACTGTAGATTGTTTTCAGCAAGTTACAACATTGAAATGCAGAAATAAGCACTTTTCCAAACAAGCTCTAAATCATGTTTGATGCACTCTGGATCCAATTTTTGCTGTGCTGTGTCTAGGTTGAGATGAAATGAACGCCGTGGACAGTTTTCAGCAAGTTGCAACATTGAAATGCAGAAGAAATAAGCACTTTTCCATAAACAAGCTCTAAATCATGTTTGAAGCACTCTGGATAAAAAAATGTTTTTGTATGTTTATTGAGATGTTATGAAAACACTGTAGACAGTTTTCAGCAAGTTGCAACATTGAAATGCAGAAATAAGCACTTTCCATAAACAAGCTCTAAATCATGTTTGAAGCACTCTGGATAAAAAAATGTTTTGTTATGTTTATTTGAGATGTGTTATGAAAAAACTGTAGATGTTTCAGCAAGTTACAACATTGAAATGCAGAAATAAGCACTTTTCCATAAACAAGCTCTAAATCATGTTTGATGCACTCTGGATGTCCAAATTTTGCGTGCTGTGTCTAGGTGAGATGAAATGAACGCCGTGGACAGTTTTCAGCAAGTTGCAACATTGAAATGCAGAAATAAGCACTTTTCCATAAACAAGCTCTAAATCATGTTTGATGCACTCTGGATGTCCAATTTTTGCTGTGCTGTGTCTAGGTTGAGATGAAATGAACGCCGTGGACAGTTTTCAGCAAGTTGCAACATTGAAATGCAGAAATAAGCACTTTTCCATAAGCTCTAAATCATGTTTGAAGCACTCTGGATAAAAAAATGTTTTTGTTATGTTTATTTGAGATGTTATGAAAACACTGTAGATTGTTTTCAGCAAGTTACAACATTGAAATGCAGAAATAAGCACTTTTCCATAAACAAGCTCTAAATCATGTTTGATGCACTCTGGATATCCAATTTTTGCTGTGCTGTGTCTAGGTTGAGATGAAATGAACGCCGTGGACAGTTTTCAGCAAGTTGCAACATTGAAATGCAGAAATAAGCACTTTTCCATAAACAAGCTCTAAATCATGTTTGAAGCACTCTGGATAAAAAAATGTTTTTGTTATGTTTATTTGAGATGTTATGAAAACACTGTAGATTGTTTTCAGCAAGTTAGAACATTGAAATGCAGAAATAAGCACTTTTCCATAAACAAGCTCTAAATCATGTTTGATGCACTCTGGATATCCAATTTTTGCTGTGCTGTGTCTAGGTGAGATGAAATGAACGCCGTGGACAGTTTTCAGCAAGTTGCAACATTGAAATGCAGAAATAAGCACTTTTCCATAAACAAGCTCTAAATCATGTTTGATGCACTCTGGATAAAAAATTTTTGTTATGTTTATTTGAGATGTTATGAAAAACACTGTAGACAGTTTTCAGCAAGTTAAACATTGAATGCAGAAATAAGCACTTTTCCATAAACAAGCTCTAAATCA